>NW_017728928.1:10129660-10232187 GCF_001723895.1 Crocodylus porosus
CTCCCCGCGCCCTCCCGGACAAGCCACGGCTCCGCAACGGGCAGCACCTGCACCTGCCCCAGCCCCGCTCCCTTCCTCCCCGAGGGGACCCCCCCATGCCCCTTCCTCCCCCCTCCCCTTCTACAATAACAGGCATACCAGCTGCACGCAGCTGCCAGGCTGTGCTCCTCACTGCCCACGTGCTGCGCCGTGACTGCATGCATGCACGGGGCACTTATAGGGCAAGTTATCAGCCACATCAGGCCGATTTCTGATACAGTCAATTTTTTTTATGTTGGTGCTGATCCGATACTGGACCGATGTATCGGTGCACCTCTAATATGCATATACATATGCATACACCCCCCCCCCCCCACCACATTACGTTTTTATGTTAACATGACTTATTTTCCTGAAACCAATTTTACCATTAGAGTTTAAGCACCTACAATGGTTTCCATCTTTTATACTAGATGAGTTCAAGGGACTCATCTCAAGGGATGCTGTATTGAGGCTGCTTGGTGTCTGAGGAAACATAATCCTTACCCATGGCTGCAGGCAGGTTGGAAGCAGCACCTTTATACGTCTTACCAAACCTTTTGCAGATGTCGTTTTGTTTGACTGTTGTCTGCCTATTTTGTACAGCATTTATAAACTGTCTTTGTTAGTTGGCTCTGGATGCAAATAATTCAGTTGGGAGATATTTTTTCTTTATCTTTTTTCATAATCTGAAAAAAAAAAAAAACCCCTCTGGCCAGAATTTAATATACAAGTTTGAAAAGATGGGCCTATTAGTCCTTAGCCATATTTCTGTGGTCAGTCAGTTACCTCAAAATTATTTCCACAATGAAACTTCATGAAACATTGTCCATAAAGATCAGCCAAACTTTTTTTTTTTTAATCATTTGAGCAAAACCCTATAGCTGCTGCTTTCGTAAAACTCCAATGAACTGCAATACACACGCACACTCATTTATACAAGTGCTTAATTATAAGTGCATAAGTAATCCCTTTGACTTCAACAGGGTTTCTCACAAAGTTAAGCACATGTAAATATTTGCAGAATTAGGAAAATTCATATGCATATAAGTACATAGGCACACGTATAATTTTGTATATGCAAGTTCACACACACAGAAATACATGGCTGCATAATATATATTATATGCATTACAAACATATAACTCATTGATCTTCCTAAAATTTGTACATTCATCTTTCCTGTTTAGCCTCCAGATTAGAAATTTAGTATGAGCATGTATAAACAATACACTGAAAGGCTATTTGAATTGACACCTGTTTGAAAAGTTCCAATTGCTTTATAAAAAAAATTGTAGAGGGAAGAAATATGTCTAAAAATCTACAATAAAAGTATTGAGGTTAATTCCAAATGTGCATATTCCTGCTAATGTGACGGACTTTTTTTTAAACCTGGGTTCAGCGAGGAACATCACAGCTTGATTTCTGAATTCCTGCTCATGGGTTTATCTTAGACCCTGAACATGGGCCTGATCTCGCAAAGGGACATTCATTTACTTTTGTGAGAGATAGCAAGGGTTTCCACAGGCAGATCTTTCCACAGTTGCCTATTACTGTAAGCAAGATGATTTCTGAATACATCATATTTTCTGGAATACTACATGCACCTTTTCTCCTAAAAGTGGCTTCTCAAAACTGGGGTGTACGTATTCAGTGGAGAAACTGATTTTCTGACCACAGTAGAAACTCCCCGATTTGATTCCTGCTTCACAATGCAGCAGCTGTTGTATTTCTATTCAGGCAACTGAGGGAGTTAATTGACTTAACGCTGGCTCATTGTTCTTTACCCTAGAGGTGTTAACCATCATCTGTCCTTTTTAAAGCTCTTGATGTTCCACTGATGAATCTGACCTTTCTTAGGGCAATTTTATTTTCTGCTGGCTGGTCCTGCTCCTTCTCCCTCTCCTTCCGTTTCACAGCCATGGAGACTCTTTAGCAATTTGTAGAATCACAGATCCACCCATGGGGCACTTCTGCACAAGCTCCAATGCGTTCTGCTTAACTGAGCCCAATCAGAATGCTCTGGCGTGCTGCAGCATCTCATGTAATCAGCATCCCCGCATTTCAAAATGGCAGTGGAGGCACTTTAACTAACGCTCTTTCAACGAGCTCTAAAGTGCTCCCACGACCTTTTCAAAATGTGGGATGCTGAATATATGAGACGCTGCGGGTATTTTAATTAGAGTGGCTCCCAAGAGTTTCTTTAATTAACGTCCCCCTGTCCCACCCTGGAGCACAGGTATAGATGCTCATGGAGACCAGTTTTCAGCAATAGCTAGGGTTTCAGCTTTAGATAAGCAGGAAAGGAAGGGTGAGTCAGCCTATTCCCTGCCTTATGCAGCCATAATGTTGCAAAAATCTTTTTGAATTCACTCGGCCTTTCAAAAACTAGGTGTGCACTATATACTAGAGCATGCTGTATGTGAGACAGTATGGTATATATTTTCCCTGTTGGAGGAGAAAGTATGCACTGGGAAAGACTGATACTTAGAACCGTTTCCATAAAATCATAGAAAATTAGGGTTGGAGATCATCAGTCCAACAACCCCCTGCTCAAAGCAGGACCATCCCAACTAGAGCATCCCAGCCAGGGCTTTGTCAAGCTGGGCCTTAACAACACCCACGGATGGTGATTCCACCATCTCTCTACGTAACCCATTCCAGTGCTTCGCCACCCTCCTAGTGAAGAAGTTTTTCCTAATATCCAACATAAACCTCTCCTTGCTGCAACTTGAGCCCATTGTCCTTGTTCTGTCATCTGCCCCCACTGAGAACAGCCCAGCTCCATCCTCTTGGGAACCACCCTGCGGGTAGCTGAAAGTTGCTATCAAATCCCCTCTCAGTCTTCTCTTCTCCAAACTAAATAAACCCAGTTTCCTCAGTCTTTCCTCATAAGTCGTGTGCTCCAACCCTCTCACCATTTTCATTGCCCTCTGCTGGACTCTCTCTAACTTGTCTACATCCTTTTTGTAGTGGGAGGGCCAAAACTGAACACAGGACTCCAGATGTGGCCTCACCAGTGCTGAACAGAGCAGAATAATCACTTCCCTCAATCTGCTGGCATCACTCTTACCAATGCAGCCCAGGATGCCGTTAGCCTTCTTGGCAACAAGGGCACACTGCTGGCCCACTGTAACCCCCAGGTCCTTTTCGGCAGAGCTGCTGCCCAGCCAGTCAGCCCCCAGCCTGTACCGGTGCATGGCACTGTTCTGTCCTAGGTGCAGGACTTTGCACTTGTCCTTTTTGAACCTCATGAGATTTCTTTTGGCCCAATCCTTCAAATTGTCTACATCACACTGAATCCTAGCCCTGCCCTCCAGTGTATTTACTACACCCCCAAGCTTGATGTCATCTGCAAACTTGCTGAGGGTGCAATCCATCCCATCTTTCAGATCATTTATGAAGATCTTGACCAAACCGGTTCCAGGACCAACCCTGGGGCACATCACTTGATACCAGCTGCCAGCCAGACATTGAGCCATTGACTATGCCCTGTTGAGCCTGACAATCCAGCCAGCTTTCTATCCACCTTACAGTCCATTCATCTAGCCCATACTTGCCTGCAAGAATGCCATGGGAGATGGTATCAAAAGCCTTGCTCTGATGCATGTATGCATCTGCCATTGGTTTAACCCAGAATCCTGCACTATTTAGGGCCTGATTCTCAGCTGATATAAAATTAGCATAACTCAGTTGCTTTCTTAAGTAGTGCCAATTTACAGTGGTCTTATACTTAAAGGGCAAAACAAAGGTATCTCAACCTTAACCTGTAATACATCATAGTTTTGTTTATTGGTAATAATTATTTTGCCATTAAAATACATATGTTCAGCTCTCTGTCTTCCACGCTTGTTGCTTGAACATATCTATTGTCAAAACTTGGTCCAATATTGTAGCTTCCTTTCTGGTTAAAATGCCAAAGCAGTGAGGAACGTACCGGTAATTAAAACCAGGTAATGGTGGGCCATTGGTTACCCAAAATGCCACTGATTTCAATGGGCAAAGAATACACAATACATTCATGAGAAAAGGCCACATGAAAGGAAAAATGCAGCAAAAAATTATCAGTTAATTTTGCTTGTAAACAAACTGTGTTGTAATATATAAAATGAACATTAGACATTTCTAATTCTTTCTTTCCTATGATGCAGGCATCTTTGGCAGACCATAGTAAGAACTGTTTGGGGAAAAAAAACAGTTTCATTGAATTGTTTTACAATTTAAAAAAAGATTTCCACCCACTCTCTTTATAAGCTTTTGCGGTTTTTTATTGTCACATGCATCTTTAGTAGCCATAGCCTGATGTGCTTTTAATGAGCCTTTAGTTACAGTCCTGTGCATTAAGTTACAATGCTGGCACCTGACCTGAAAAGTCAACATGGTTTTAATTTCAAATAGAACTTCGCTGCAGAAATCACTTGTACAGTGCACTGGCAAGGAGCACAATCTTCAGCTTTAATTATTCTTTCAAAGCATCTGAAGCTCTAATTGTTGTTTTTGAATTTATCACTAATTGTCAGCCTCTCCACTGTCTACAGTTTTGCATCACCCCCGGGGTCTTTGTCCACGCTACCAGGGACAACTCAAAATTTAGTGAGGAAAGTACATGGATCAGGTATGTGGCAGACCCTACTTATTTATACATAAATTAAGGAATGAAGGGGAAAAAAGAAAAAAAAAAAAAGAAAACCAATCACAGTTACATGCAATATACAGAATAAGAAAGAAAAAAATATTGAGGGCTGGAAATGAAACCATTACACTGGACTCCAGTGAGGTGCCAACATCATTATAATGGGAGCTACAGCACAGAGAAGTGAGCACTTGATAGCGCAGCAGCTCTGGAAGCAAAGCATCCATGGATGTCAGAGGGAATTTTTGCTCCTTTAGGGACTCCAGTCCAGGTTGTATATTATTATTAACAGATACGCCATCACAGAGCGCTTCTCTATTGCTCTTCACCCAGAGATCACAAATGTGCTACTAACCTAAGCATATTAGTATGCCTATTTTACACAGGGTAGAGGCTGTTCAGGAACTCATAGTTCTTTAAGTTAATGAAGGGCACAAAAATGGTCTCCAGCCTTGAACATAAAATGCTGGCATGAGGACAGAAAGCACATGTATTGCGTTAGACTCAACCTTTTCAAACCTTGGTGCTTCAATGTGGTGCACTCTGGCCGAGAGTTTGTGGGTACCTAACACCTGGTGGCAAAGCCCTTAGCAAGGCACCTAAATAAATGGTCTGATTGAAAAAAAAAAAAAAAAGCAAAAAACCAGAATGCCCGGCAGCTCCCAACTGGCTTCAATGGAAGCTGATGCAGACTCAGCATTTTAGCTCATCAGGTCTTTTATTTAGACACCTAAGGTTTACCCAACTTTAGGCACACACATGGGGAAACTCTTAGCCTTGAGAGAGATTTTCAAAGGCACTAAGGGCAGTTAGACACCTAAATCCTCGCCTTGAGAGAGATTTTCAAAGGCACTAAGGGCAGTTAGGCACCTAAATCCCCTTGAAAATTAGTGGGACTTTCAAAGTCCCATTGATGCCTTTGAAATCCCCTCCTTGGTGATATTTTCAAGTGTGCATGTGCTGTGAGGAGGCAAAGGCAGCTTACCTGTATGTCAGGGAACTGTAGACGGGCATCTACCTTTCTGCCTATGTAATCAGAGGTGTAGCTGGCACCCCACCCCCATGCCCACCATGGAAAATGTGGATGTTTGGGCTGAAATGTTCTGATCTGAAGAATGCTCACAGCTTTCACTGGTTTGAATGGGAGCTGGAGACCCCAGCCCTTTAGAAACCCCTTTTATGTAGGTGCCCAAATAGAGATATAGGACACACACACACCACCTGGGAGCCAACCGGGAAGTACACTCCACCCACTTGCTCTCACCCCATGTGTGCCAAACCCTAGACAGGAGGCAATGCCGCTTCCTTAGAGCAAGGCTGAGCACGTGTCAGTAAGAGAGCTGAAGAGTCCAACATGAGTCTGGCACTGCTTTGAAGCAGCTATGTAGGCTCATTTTTAGGAGCTGGCACATATGAATTGGGAGCAATTCATGGGCATGCTTCACGGCAGTGCTTCCAGGTGCTGTGTAGACATTGCCCATAAAAGTCTTGTTGACTATCTGATCTGACCGATATGCTAATCAGATTACTAGGAAGACATGAATAATACCTTGGATCAGCTACAATAAAGATTAACTCTGACTAAAGCATATTTACACAATGTTTTTTAAAAGCTCTGACTGTACAAAGTTTAATGAGATCACCAATGGTTTTTATAACGAGTTTTCATGTTACTGGTATTAACACTTGCTTTAGCCATACATTTACATGTTAGCTGATTTCAGGAGTGCGGTTTTACTAAAGCCAGTGACAGAAACTGGTGGTGATGGCAGCAGGACCACGTGTGGTAGGTTGGATGTATTCCCTGTCACAAAGTGGGGCTTTGGTGGGGGTTTAAGTGTCATTCAGGCTTCCAAGCTTAGAGGAGAGAAACAACAGTTGCTTGGTCAATAAATGTAATTGCATGAAAAGGTTTCAAGGAAACCTCCCAAAATATGACCAAAAATAGAGTTAAAAAAAAATGACCGAGGCAATCATTTTTTCTGGAAACAGGTTCAAAAGGATGGGTCTGTTATTTATTAGAAGTCAAGTGATGATACTCATGAACTGGAATCATGAAATCAATTAGTTTTCCCATTAGTGTTGATTTGGATGCTGGCAGCCCAGTGCCATCTAATATGCATTAGGAATTTAACTTGTCAGTTTAATATTAGAGATGACTATAATGCTAACCTTGGCACCTCAGATTCATTTTTAGGTCTCACTAAATTACCTGTCTTATTTTGTCAATGTAAAAAAGAACGGGAAGATTCTCTGAACAAACAGGGCTCTTTTCATTTGCTTGATGAATTATTTTGTGAAAAATAATGACGGTATCATACAAAAATAAGACTGAAAGGGACCGCAAGACGTTATGAAATCCAACCTGTTGCTCAAGGCTGGATCATCTCTGGTCCCAATCAACCTAAATAAAATTTGGGAAGTTTTAAGTCCAGAGTATATAACAATGGACACTTTACTCTCTCTCTCTCTCTCCAGATCATCTGTTCCAATGCTTAGTCGCCCTTATAGTTACAAAGTTCTTCATAACCCACCTAAATGTCCCATTACTTATTGTTCTGTCCCAATGGCTGGAGAGAAGAGTTGATCTTCATTCTCTTTATAACTTTTTCTTTTTTTAAATTTGAAGACTTCATCAAACCCTGCTCAGCTTTCTGTTCTTTAGGCTAAACAATCCCAAGTCTTCCAACCTTTCCTCATACGTCAGCTTTTCTAGACCTCTAGCCATTTTTGTTACTGTCCTAAAAAATGATTAGAGGTATAAACAGCATAATCCACCCTTCAATTCCATAATCAGACACAGGGAATGAAGTACTCGAGAAAGGCCAACTAGAAAATTTGCTGTTTAGTTAAGTCCTGATTCTACAATATACTTGAACATGTACTTAACTTCAAGTTGGTGGAACAGCAGCACAAGGATAAGTGTTTTACTGAACAGAGATGAACTTAAAGTTGAGCATGTGCTTAAGTACTTAGTTGAAGCAAAGCCTATGTCACTGGGAGTTAGAAAATAGCTATAAATGGGATTTAGGCTCCTAATACATTTAAGACCCTTTTGAATTCTTAGTACCTATTCTTATAATAAGGTCAACTCTTCATCTAGATGCAAAACAAAAGTAATCCAATTGTAGATTACCCCCCTAGAAAACAGTACGTGTCCTGCTTCTCTTTGTTCAGAAAAAGTATCCGGCTTCCTCAAAATAAAATAGAGGAAAAGCAAAAGCAAAGCAAAGCATTTCTCTGCCAGTGTGATATTTCTTCCCCGGTAGGAGGAATTACAGAAGTCACAGGCAGAGTTGGCCTGGGAGCATAATCCATAATCCCTGGGTCCTCTCTAGTGTTGGGAAAATCAAACCGTGACTGATCAGAAGTGGGTCAGTGAACTCCACGAGCCCCCAAAGGAACATTTGGCTGTATGGATGAAAGGCAGAAGGATTCAAGAATAACCAGCTGGAATTAGTGAGGCCCACTGCCAAAGGAGGTGACACCCCACAGCGAGGCTCTTTAAAGAGCCTGGGATGGGATTCTCTTCAAAACCTATAAATCTTTTCCATTTCTACATGAGATTTGCAACTCTTGCTCAGCCACCATGGCACCGGTGTGGCAAATGATACAAACCATGAGCAGGTAGGGATGACTTCCTCTAACATGGAAAAGCACCCGCTTTTGGGTGGGATGGGGCAGTTTTGCAGGTGCTAGCAGCACTATGAATTCACCTTATTAACTTTGTAATCCCTCAACACGGAGCTACTATAAATTCACAAGGGTAAATTTGCTTACCTGTCTGCGAAGCAATCTTTCTGCAGAAGGAGAATGCACAGGCCGGGAAGTCTTGGGTCTACCCTCCCCATCTAGATTGTCGTGAGGTCGTATGCAGTGAAAATTTACTTTTGGGATTTGCAGGAGAGAACTGGTGTCTGCAGGCTGGGACTGCACAGATGTCTTTGAGCCTGAGAGGGACAGGAATCAGGAAGGTGACACATTTGTATAAAAATGACTTCCGAATCTTTATCTCAGCCAATAGGAACTGAATACCTGCATGTGAGCCTGCAATAATTGAGAGTGCAAGACTCCACCTGGAGAAGTAGGTGGCAGGTTTCAATGCTAGGTTAGTTTTGCAAAGCATTATAGGAAGACAGAATATTCTCTGGAGCTTCTCCTTGACCACTGTGGTTACTGGCTATGTCAGGTCTGCAAGCCCTTCCTTTAAAAGTCCAGCGTTTTTCAAAGCAATTCATTTACCCTGGAATGCATCCCAGAGCATCTCACTTGTCTTGGAGTATTTCCCAGAACAACAGTCCCATTATGAAGGAATATTCAAAACAAATACCTCCTGCTAACGCCAGGCTTGCTGACAACAGTAACAACAAAAACCCCTTTCAGTTTGAAATACTGAATTGTTGTTTAGCATCGATGGGTGATTCATGGCTCCTTTTGCTAAGCTCCTAGCACTTTACAATATTACAAGCTATAAGCAAGGGGGAATGACTTCATTCAACGTGGAAAAGCCATTTCTTGGGTGGGAGATAGCAGTTGCGCAGATGCCAGCAACGCTATACGGCCTCTTAACAACAAGGAGGTGTAAAATTGTGTGTCAGGTTAGAGCAATGGGAATTCTGCCAGGGCACCATGGAACAAAACTGGAGATGTAATTACTAGTTGGAGTTAAAGATAGGACTGAGACTGCTGAAAGCCTTTGACTGTCAACCCAAAAGCACTGTGGAGGACCCTTCTGAAGTACGGATGCCCATCAAAGTATGTCACCGTTCTCTGCCCGCTTCATGACAGGATGCGAGCAGTGGCTTTCAATAATGGCTCTATCACAGGTCCCTTAAGCAACATTGCTCCAACACTCTTCTCAATATCCCTTCCCGTGATGCTACATCTGACCACCAACAAGCTTCCAGTTGGAGTGGAGCTACACTACCAGCAAAGCCCTACTCCGGTGCTGGCTCCCTGGATGAGCAGCGATTCAGAAGGAAGAGTAGGACCATCTTCTGAAGCATTTCAGGTTTTTCACAGAGCACTCTCCTGTAAACCTTGCCTAGGTCAGGTCTTCTGAGCCTTACAGAAGCCAGAAAAATTGTATTTACTCTCCGCGCCCACACTCTGCAGCACAGTGAAGTCTGAGCTGCTGCAGTGACAGACACACCATGAAATACCAGCAAGAATCATTCATGTCCAAAACAGCTTGACGTGAGCTCTTGTGACATCTCTTCATTTCCAAATGGGACCATTCATCCTATTTCCCCGGATTGTTGCTTAATTGTTACCAGCCAAATGCTTTTACTTTACCACACAGGGGATTGGATAGTGGGATGTAAAGGTAATGAAAGACTAAGGAGAACCTCCGTGCCGTGTGCAAACTAAAATGAAGCTTGAGATAAGAACAAGACCATTTGGATCAAACAGTAAAATGCATAGCGCTGGGATCTCCCTTCAGAGACAGATGAGGACCTTCTTAAAAGCAAAAAAAACCCCCCCTTGATTCCAAGAAAATTAAAAATAACCCCACTGAAGTCAAAGGGACCTTTGCCACTGATGCTAGCGGGGCCAAGATTTTAACCCCAAATATTTCCGTTCATGTGAATGGGTCATTTAAAGGGACAGTATTAGGCCCTAAAATTTTATACTATGCTGGTGCTTCCTCCTGATCCTAAACTCCTCTTGCTCTGTTTCTACATTTTTATTTCAGCTGTTAGATGGTCGCTGTGCATCTGAATGCTTATTGCTGCTTAAATTTCCCCATCCCATTCCTAATCTGTTCGCATCTTTTATCATGCTGAACAGCACTGAAATGATGGGCATGTTAGAAACGTGTAAATGGAAAGATTCAGGGAAATCCGTCTTGCTTTATTCAAGACAAACCCTAAATGCTATAGTCAACACCCTGATTAGTCAGCACCCTGGGCTGGCACCCTGCTGTCACCCCCGACCCCCCCAGTTATACTACTGACTATAGATACAATTTGAGGCACAAGCCTATGAAAACCTGGCGCTCTGCGTTAATTAAAAATCCTCCTGCTCCACTTGGTCAACCTCATCAAAGAGTCTTTCAGCATAAGACTCCATCTTCAAACAAGGGATTTATGTTTTAAACACAACCTCTACCAGTTATTGCTCTAATCCAAGCCCTGAGGATGGTGTGACTGAACAGCAGCACTACTAAGCGCTTCCACCGTGTGATTCCTCCCAGTATTTCAAAAAGCATCACAACTATTCGGGCTCAAAGGCTGTCTCTGTAATGTAGGCAAGTATTGCTTCTTTGCCTTTTGCA
Source organism: Crocodylus porosus (assembly GCF_001723895.1). Taxonomy (NCBI): domain Eukaryota; kingdom Metazoa; phylum Chordata; order Crocodylia; family Crocodylidae; genus Crocodylus; species Crocodylus porosus. The sequence goes on from NW_017728928.1 coordinate 10,140,589, forward strand.
GAACAGACCTCCGAGGAAGACTTGGCTCAAGGTTGCATGGCGAATCAGTGGTAGAGCTGGGATTTCCTGCCATCCAGCCTGGTTAGCTATAAACCTGCAGGCCTCTCCCTGAAACATGGACTGTGTGTAATTCTGACACACACACGCACGTAACCCATTAGTCCTTCCCTGGAGAGTCTGAGAAAGATGCAGCAAAGGACTCCGCCATACCCACAGGATTTATTTCTTTATTATTTTGCTTTTCATTTGTATGTCACACTTGGTCACACAATGTGGATAATCTGTATTAGTTTATAATGCCCTTTTAGTAAATAGTAGGAGGCTGATTAGAGACAGCGGCTTTGCCACGCTGCTTGACTCAGTCTTGGGCAACGTTCATGGCTCATGTACCGTGAAACAATAAAGAATGCCCCAATTCTTCAATAAGCTGATCTTTTCGAAGAATGAATGATCCCTCTCCAGACTTGGAAGGGGAAACATGCCCCTCTCTTGGTCCATGGAGAGAGATGAGCTCAACATGAAAAAGTTCTGCACAGAGTTTTGTCTGGCAAAACACCCCCAATCTCAGGCATTTCTCTGAAGCTTATTCACACTTCGTAGGGCTGCAAAACTGAGTTGGGACGCTCCTAAGACAAGGAGTTTGGGAGGATTTCTCCAGTGCTTCTGTGTCTAGCAGATGCTCCAACTGCCCATATCATTTTTTTTCACTCATTCAGCCTAGCCTCAAAGCTCCTTTCATTCAATATATTTCACAAAAGTTAGAGACAACTTCCTGATTTTTCCCCATCAGTTTTCCAGCTCTTTAAAGTTGGTAGAACAGGCCACACCACCGTATTTCAGAAACCAGCATAAAAATATTTTCACAGACGTGTTATCTGGGAGTCCCCAGATAGCTCGTGCGAGTCTGATGGGGCTCCCACAGTTCTTAAAGCTGGATGGCAGACAGATCAACTATAGCCAACCTACAAATCCTGCCCTCCCCACAGTCCAGTCCCTTCCTTCTGTCTGACCCCTTAAAAAAGTTTCAGCTCCCAATGGGTGCACAGCTCACATGCAGTAGTGATTATTCCAACCAGCTTATTTCTTTAGTATACCTTCTGAGTGGGCTTTTCAAAGATGCACTAGGCATCAGGTCATCCAGTTACCATTAAAAATGAATGGAAATTTGGTTTCCAAATCCAGGCAGTTTTGAAAGCCCCGGTATTAACAGAGGTGAAAGATTTGTACCTGACTGAGATTTGAGATAGGATGGCTTCCTCTCTCCTGGGGTGTCAGCACAGGGGCCAGAGTATGGAGGTTGAAACATATAGCTGTCATTTGGTAATGAATGTGTGCGGCCAACGGAAGGCTTTCTCACACTCAGGAGGTCCTTGCTGGGGGACAGAGTCAGAGTGTCATTTTTGGAGTGGAAATTGGTCTGTGAAAAAAGAGAGAAAGGAAACATCACAGAGTTGGAAGACACAAGGCACCGGGAAGCTCTAGTGACAGCCATTGCAAGAAATATGGGGCACAATGGACATGCAAATTGTCAATATGTACAAGTTCTACTGAAACAAAATGCACGAATGGATTGACCAGGAAGCTGCACCCCTCATTTTGTATTGTCAATAAATCATCACACAGAATGAACCACAGAAACAGAGGGAAGCAACACTAGTAATAAACCATGACTATTTCAGGAATACTTGAAATGGGCATCATGCCTCAAGGCGCAGCAAGAGTCACATGCTTTGCATAACTTTTATCATAAAAAAAATAATAACGTCTTCTATTGGTGCCCTCCTAAGCAAGTTAGACTTTTGCAAAGGTTAGTACAGAATAGTAATTCCTTCTTCTAACAATCAAGAAAAAAAGTATCGTTGACAGAAGATGTTGGCTTTGACTTCCAGGATAATTTTATTGGTTTTCTTCGCTTTTCATATAATAAGTAATTAAATCAAATGCTTTTTGGATGGGGAAAGTAAACCCTGGGCCTAAGGGCTTTCACTCTCTTTAATTATTAGAGATTAGGATAAAACCTAGCGTAGGGGACAGATTATCACACATCTGCCCGCTGCAGGGGATCTTACAACCTTCTTCATAAGCATCTGGTACTGGCCTGATATTGAACTAGAGGGACTTTGGGTCTGAGTCAGTAAGGCAATTCCTCTGGCCTAAAAAACAGTTGTAAGGTATTATCAGAAGTGGAAAGAAAGTAAACTTGGTGTATTTCTAACAAAAGAAATACTTCCTTTACAAAAGACTCCAGCAGAAATCACAGGAAGTGGACAAGCATGCCAAGGAGTTCAATAAAGTACATCTCTCGTCCCCTCCTTTCTGGGTAATCTAATCATCATCTACTGGCGAATCTTTCACCTGCTCCATGTGTTACAACTTTTTGTGGACTAGAAGTTCAGAGGTTTTTAGAATTTAGTCCTCCAACAGCCAGAGCAAAATTTCATTACAGTATGTTGTAGATACAGTAAAACACGACAAGATTAAATGGAATTTACAATAAATAAAGAAATAAAGAAATAAATGAGAGAGAGAGAAAGAGAGAGACAGAGATCACTGCTGTAAATTTAGCCAGGCATATCCAGCTACACTCACTGCTCATGAACTCGATGGTTTAGAAGTACACTAGATCCACTGGGGGCTACAGACCTTGCTATAACTCAGAATAAGAAGGGAGAAATCTACTGTAGCAGTGCTGACACGGCTGCTTTGAAATCCTCTGATTCTCCTCCTCCCAAGCTGTACGCTTACATCTTTTGCTGTACAGTGTGATGCTCATAATACTAGAGATGACCCCCAAACAGGAACTTAATGTTCAAATCCATTTGGATTTGAAGGGGAGACTGATTTCAAGGCCAGAATCAGGACCGTGTTTCCTGTTCAGTTTCCCAGGCGGGCTCCAGACCTAGAAGGGGTTATTTCCTATTTGGCTGAATCTTGTGAGATAGCAACCCATCCAGCAGAAATATTGCGATAGCAGCTAATCTCATTAAAGCCGTTTAAAATGGCTGAGAGATGATCCCTTGAAAGCAGCAACCAAATGGACCTGTGCAAATAAGCAATTTTGGGCTCAGTAATTCAAGAGGGTGCGGTGGGGAGGTGTTTTGGGTTTGCTTAAAATTAATCACAGAAAAAAATCTCGGTGACTCAAAAATAAAAATAAACTTATTCATAGATTTCATAGACATTAGGCTGGAAGGGACCTCAGAAGATCATCCAGTCCAGCCCCCTGCCCCAGGGGCAGGAAGTCAGCTAGGGTCAAAGGATCCCAGCAAGATAAGGATCCAAAAGTTTCTTAAAAGAGTCTTATTCATTTCTTATTCATTTTTGGTATTAAAAAAATAAAACTGGAGTACTTTTCTAAACTAAATAACACAACATTTCACATAGGGTATGTTTAATCACAATGTTTCAATTTTTCAAAAGCCTTGAGATTCTTTTTTTTTTTTTAAATTCAACCAAAACAAGTTGTTAAAATTGACATGGTTTTATGAAATATTTTGGTCAACCTAAATCGGCATTTTTTTTTTTTTTGGGTGAATGAAAATTTAGGCAAAAAATGTCACCTAGGTGTACTCTTGACACTACATGGTTGTCAAAAACCTAGTCTTCACTTAATCTGGATCAAGATTCAAACAGCGTTCTCTTTAACTCATCTCCAGTTGATACCTAATTTTGAAACAACATGTTCCGTACAAAAATGTTAAATGCAGTTTACAAAATCTTTTGGACGTGATGCCATGAAGCATGATGGGAAATATCGTCACGGTTTAAAGGAGATGTATCCCAAATAAGTAATTAGGATGACAATCAATGAGAATGATAGAAAGTTTATCAACAACACAAACATCCAAAGGTAGGTGTATGGATGACCACAGAGAAAACAAGGATGGATCCAAAAAATGTTGGGAGAGTCATGTCTGTTGAACAGCAGAAAAAAAGCACTTGACTGCTACACATCAGCTAAAAATGTCTAATGTTTCAAAGAGCAGATGGTTAAATCAGGGCTCAAAATACTGGTAACTTCTTTGGGAAAAAAACCCAAAATGACGCGAAACCTAATATTTTTCAGGTTGAGACGACTGCTCACAAGGTTTTCATGAATCAAGCATCTCCGAGAAATCCACAGCTGGTGCATTTCAGTGTTTTGTTTTTTAATCTGGCACCCATCAGCAAAGCACTGGGGTGCCTCTGTTCCTCCAGAAGAAAGGGGTTTGGGGCATAGCCCCCACTGGTTTGGGGCACACCTGCTCGAGGCCATGTTTTTTCTGCACACCAACAAGATTGGGATCAGACGGAGAGGAAGTGGCACAAGCCACACTTTTCAATGCTTTTCTGCTATTGATTTTACTTGAAGAAAATGGAATGTTTTAATTCAAGATTTTTTTAAAAATGTAGAAAAACAAATACGCCTTTTCCCCAAGGAGCCAGCTTTTTTGGCCAGACCAACTGTAGCCCCAAGCCAAATGGCATTAAAGACAGCATCCTGTTTCGATACCGGGTACGGTGCTGGTTGCAAAAATGGCCGAACTGAGAATGCCACTAGGATTAACCATGCAGTAGCAGTATTTAGAGCCCTGCAAAACATCAGACTATACAGTGACCAGTGTATGTACATTGCTTTCCAGAGCATTAAGTAAGATTGTGTTAGTATCATCAGGATAAGAGTCATCCGTCAGAGCTAAGGACCAGGATTTTTCAGAGAGAATATCTGACGTCAGAGACAGAGCCTCCATCTCAGCTAGAGGGATCTAAACAAGGGAGAGATGATTAAGCATAAGAAACCAGGACAGAAATATTTTGAAAAGAAAAAAAAGTATCATAATCTAGACACTAAAACATTATCCCTAAAATAAGAGCATCTACATCACGCATGCTGTTACAGTGGATCAAACTATAAAGAAATGGGGTAAAAAAAAAAAAAGAAAAAGAAAAAAGAACGAAAAATCACAGTCATACTTAAATACTTAACTTAAATACTTACAAACAATTCATAGAGGAATTTACAACTGTGCACTAATGGTAGACTAAATGTGCTGCAAGACAGATGGGTTTCTTGGTGACCAATTGCAAACTGAAAGTATCATCAGCTTAGCTGCTATCTATATTTATTATTCTGGCTACAACTAAATATTAGATGCTTGGAAAAACCCCATATTTCTCGGCTATCTCCCATTAATGTCAAATGCTATGACAGCATCCCAATTCTGTTTGACGCTAGCTTACTTTGCTCGGCTCCTCTAAAGCTTCCCTCAACCCATGATTGTAAGGGAAGGAGGCAATAATGTGCAGTTGTATGGGGGTGAAAAGGATGACACCTGTATAACAGCACCTTTCATAGTGGGACCTCAAAAAGCTTTACAAAGCTTAATTGAGTCTTTACACTCCAGAAGAGGCTGGTATTAGAATAAATGACACTAGCTGGAAGTCCACCGATGTCAATGAGAGCCTTCTAGGGTTTGGCCATTCCCATGAGCTGGGTGGCTAAGCTGGGTAGGCAATTCTGGAGTCGTCCATCTGCATCTTTAGGGAACTAAGTATCTTTACAAGCCTACCTCGTATAGACATCCCCAGGGCTACAGCAAGTCACCAACAGAGCTGGGAATTGGTGTTGTGACTCTTCTATTTATATACACTCTGATTTCAGGTGGACTAAGATCCCTCTCAGACACATCAGGCTTTCTAAGAAACAGTTTATTACTTTGAGCCCTAGTGGGACATCTCAAAAGAAGAGGTTGATCTTTTCCCAATAAAGCTGACGCACTGCTGTCAGCAGCCCCAAAGCTGGATGTCGGGCTTAGAGAGTAGGTTTGGCCTTCCCATAAATCTCCCCCAAACCCTGATATCTGTCTTGGAGATTGTTGTGGTCTTGTCTGTGGAAGAGTTGTTTGTAAGGGAATGTTTCAATAAGACAAGACAAAAATCTGATCCAGGGGTGGGCAAAATGTAGCCCATTGGCCAGATGCGGCCCGCCAGGCTATTCTATCTGGCCCTCAGGGCCCCTAAAAAATTTAGAAAATTAATATTTATCTGCCCTGGCCTGCCTGTCATGTGGCCCTCGATGGCTTGCCAAAACCCAGTAAGCGGCCTTGCGCCTGAAGTAATTGCCCACCCCTGCTCTACTCCAAGGCAAACACCCAGATGGCTTCCCAATAAAACTGTGTTTCATTTCTTAAACCTGAATTTTAAGCCTCTGAATGGTTGATTTCAATAATAAATCTTTCAAGAGAAGCCAGGGAGCACAGAGCCTTATCTAACCTGGCAAAAAGCTGGTTCTTTCCCTACTCCGTTTTGGATATGGCATTCGAGCACATGGGTCTAGTGATGGGGGAACCTCAGAAGAATCAGGGGTTTGGTTCTCTCCCACCTCTGGATCCGTAACAGGGGGATAGTTAGTTATCTCCCCAGTAAAAGTTCTTCTGGGGGATTTCTAGCATATGTCCCTCTAGCACCAGAAATACCAGGAGAACAATGCCTCATATTTCAGAGCTCTGGAAGCGGCTAGAGCAGGGAACTACAGGGTCAGGTCCACTTGACCCTAAATCCAACTGTGGCAGTACAGAGAAACCAGAAAGACACCCACTGAATTCCCTGGAGAACACCCCCTCATCATGACTGAGGGATTCCTAATTTCAAGGAACTGGTTCTGTACCCTCCTCCAAATCAAGGCACGTCGAAGAGAAAAGTGGCCAGCGTGGTGGACATTCGTGATTCCCGGTTGGTGCAGTGGCCCTAAATGAATCCTTACGCTGCAATACGCTCCATATTGAAAACTGCATATAGCCTTCATTTTATCTAAACTTGTTCTTCCCTAATGAAGAGCAAACGTGTACTTGGGTCTCAGCGAAGTGGTAAATAAGTTTACTTCTAACTGATTTAATGAGAAATCTTCAGATCCCCTAAGCAAAAAATTACAATAAATATTACAGCTTGACTAATCAAAATGAAAATGACAGGAAAAAACGAGGGGGGTTGAATTATTATTACTCCCTAATTTGCTCTAGGGCGTTTTGGACGTATTTCAGCTGGAATGATTGAGGGAAATGCTTTTTCTGGTTTTCGTTTAATGCTTTCAGGTCCCAATGCAAGACAGCAAATGCTCAAGTTCGCTTGTATACATGAAAGCACTGAAGTGAGGGATTTGTTTTAAGGGCTTCATTAAGAGCTGTCTCTTGCTACCTGGAATTGGGCTTCAGACTGGTGGCCGGTATTGAGGCTACACAGCTCTACTTGCAAGAGACCTCTTCAGACAAACTTATGGAGCACGAGCCTCGGCTGTGTAACCAGATACAGAAACAGAGTGAAGCAAGGCCCACGTGCAGCACCTTGGATTCTGGCCCTGGGCCGGCCACCCTATAATCCCAGCTGCATGGTCGATGCCCCATGCAGCAGCAAGGGTTTGAACTCAAGAGCCCAGTTACAGAATCAGGGCCACGGCTTGTTTGGACCCCACCCCCCCCAGCCCCAAGGATGCTCCTGCAGAGAATAACTGAGTTTGGGATTTACTGCACAAAGGAGGAAATGGTAAACTCCTGCTCTAGCTATAAAACAACTTAAACCAGAGGAATGAAGCTGCCCTCCCATAAAAAAAGCCCATGTGGTTTTAAGGTTAAAAAACCCTCTGGCTTTGTTAGATAAAGCAAACACTTTAAAATTTGTCATAAAGGTCTAACTCCAACTGAGTTTGGAAGGAGACTGCAGGAAATGAGGAATATTAACCTGTTTCTCAGAGTTGTAATATTCAGGAGCTGGAAGGGCATAATGATGGCACACAGAGCCTGACAGGTTGTCCATCAGCTTCAACTCTCCTTCCAGAGATTCCTGGATCAGCAGTGATAGGGTATCAAACAAGTGCCTTTCCTGGGAGCAGTGCCGTATAGCATGCAGGAGGATAAAGCAGGCCAAAAAAAGAGAGAGAGAGAGAGAGAGAGTGAGGGACAGAGACAGAGAGAGAGGAGGACAGGGGGGAAGAAAAAAATCCAGCCAAAGAAGAAAAAGGAGGTGTTTTCAGAGAGAATGGTAGGAACAGAAATGAGCAGGAAGGGAAAGTACAAGACAGGAGGAAAGAGAAAAAGTGCAGTAATATCACAGTCAGATGTGAATGCTTTCTCCGACTTTGTCAGAGATGGGACCAACACCAAACGCCCTGGAGACCTGTGATGGTTTAGGTGCTGGCCCGTCTTCAGAACTGCTCTCATCCTGAATGCCCATCCCCTGCTATTCCTATCCGCTGCAGCATCCTAGCGGGGCCACTGTAACAGAAGCCTCCTCCTTGTTTCGGTGACTTTCTAAAAGAGAAACTTCTCAAGGAGTTTCCAGAAGCCCCTGTGCCAACTATCTTGACCAGGGAAGCTTCCCATGAATGAAAGCTGCCTCATGATCAGAGGTGCTGAAACTCCTCACCTCTTCTTGGCAGCCAGGGATATTCAGCCATAGCAAATATCAGGCCACTAGCTTAGGTGCCTTAATATTGGGTTCAGGTTTCTAACAGCAGACGGTCAACTTCCCAGCGTTGGCCGTAATGTACACAACGGGAATGTTGCATGGGGGGAGATCCCATTTTCACAAAGTGAGGCAGTCATTTAAAAGCTAGTGCTTTTGTATAGGGACGATCCGATATATATATATATATATATATACACAATGAAACAAGCACCATCATTACACTTAAATGGCACGCAGTACAAATATTCTAGGGATTAGGCAAGCAAAAGAGCATGCTGGCCACATGCCCTTGCAGGTTTGCATTCTGGGAATTGTATTCCGCTACCATCAGGCATTCAAGCACTAGATTTGTTGCAGAGATTTTGACTGAAAGGAAACAAAAGCATCGTGATTGTTTCAAAATCAAGCCCTCCTGAGATTTCCAAGGCATCTGTTTTGGTGGAAAGAGCAATGAATACCATCTGGAAATGTCTATAAGGAATGGACCCTGCCCTTACCCCACCCACCCGTCTCTAAAGAAAAGATAGTTCAGGTTCTTCAAGTCTGTCCCAGTACAGTTCACCTACTTGTTTCTTAATCTGGCAGTATGATCTGTAACATATGCCCACCTACAGAATACCATAATTCTCACATCCATTGCATCCATTCCTTTAGAAAGGCAGAATGAAGAAAAAAGACCTTTTCTTACAGAACTTAACTGAGTAGCAGCAGCCAGGGACTGGGAGCGAAGCCTGCTCGCTGTGCTGCTCTCTGTGAATCGCCTGCAAACTCTACTCTTGCTTTTGCCCAGTAAGCAGCGGAAACCGTTTGCTGTTTTTCCTCGCATACGGTGTGCCCTGCAATTTTCAGCAGCTCGTTTTTGGAAAAAAAAGTTGTCGTATGTGAGAAAACATGGTAGCAGGAAGTACGGTGGACACTCTCAAGAAAGACTGAATGAGACGGGTGTAAAAGATAAAGGGGGGAAATCTCACTCTCTGGCATACACCTGCGCTAGTTGGCAGGTACGGGGCAGGGTAAGGCGATGCAACGCTCTCGCATCCTACACAGCAGCAGAGCCAAGTTGGAGCCAGTAATTGTTGCGGTCAGTGACGGTGCTTCTTTTGAAAAGGACAGCAAGGTGCAATTTAGCAGGAGATTCCCCCACATTGCTCTGAGCCACTTTCCCCTGCGCTGGCAAGTAGGGTTTGGGATCCATCATACACCAGTGTTCAAGAGCAAGAGATATTAGTTGCAGCCATGTTGGGCTAAAGGCATAGGCAGACAAAACTCTTGGGGTAGAGGCATTATTTTTTATTAGACCATTGCAAAAAACATTTTAATTTGCAAATAAAGATTTTTTTTTTTTGCAACTGTCAAGTCAGTCTAATAAAAGATATTGCCTCTACTCCAAGAGTTTTGTCTGCCTAAGAGCAAGAGATGCTTTCCAGTGCTTCAGAGCTTGAAAACAAGCGTAAGGGTTTTACTCTCTCATTCCTAGGCTAAAGATTATACATACATTTTCTATCTATCCATAAGAGCAGTCATCAGTTCTGGATGCTTTTTTAACCTCAATAATGAGAAATCAAAATCTCCTATTTAATGCACAACAGGGGTTCAAGAGTTGGGGTTTTTTTTATATCCTATTATTCATATGCAATATGCATTAGAAACTTGTGGGCCTGATTCTGGCCTCTTACTTGCTGTTCATCAGCATAGCTCCACTCTCTTCACATTTACCAGCACGTAAGTGGGAGGAGAAGGTGGGAAAGTCTAGTCATATATTTTTCTTTACAAACAATGCAGGGGTTTGGCCAAAGCGTACTGACTGAGCACTACCTAAAGACGGAGACACATCTGAACTGTGTGATTTGGGCCCACCTCCAGCACACAGAACTCTTTGCACCATACCAGATGTGAAGACTTGGTTGGGATCTCTACCTCAGGGCATATCTTTTCATAACAGACAGTAGGGAATACAACTCCCAACGCACCGTACACCCAGTCCTTCATCACAGAATTCGTGCACGTCCCCTATTAGCAAATAGGCAAGCCAACCCCCTCTTCACCCTCCACCAGAGATCCTCACCATAGGATAAAATAATGAGAGCTGAGAATCCACCTTGATTTGCATGGGATTGGTACATCCTTTGGGGCTCTCAGGCCTATCTCCACCATTACCACCTGTCCACGCAAAGAGGTCTGAGGAAGGGTGTTGGCCTGGAGCTATCGTCTTCATTTCCATCTCCAGCTCTGCTTCTAGCTCCGCTTCTTCCTTAGCTTCCTTGTTGCTCTCCTCCAAGTGCTTCATGAGCACTGCAATCACCACGTTCACCAGGACAAACTGGGCTGTCAGCACGAAGGAGACGAAGTAGATGGGTGAGATGACTGTGTTGTAGCAGGTAGACTCCTGGTCACAGTCTCGCAGTGTGTCCTGGTGACAAGGGGGAAAATGAGTTAACTGGGAAATCTCCAGTCAGTCGTGTGGGATCCGTCCCTGCTGGATGAGGGGATACTCTTCCAGTTGGCATGCAGAGAAGACCAGGCCCGCTGCATGAAAGATTTTCAGATGTGCTTGGAAAGACAAACCATGCACCAACAAAACCATGCCCAAGATCTTGGGTAGTATTATCCCAAAGATCAGACTGGCAAGAGAAGGCAGCACTAACAGCATCTTGCCCTTTTTTCCATAAGTAGTGTGCATCGTATTTCTCATTGCCAATAGGTGTAGCATTAATAGCTGGGTAAGGGCACAGGGGTGCACAGCAAAATGTGTGCATTGGGGAAGAGGCAGCATTAGAAATACTGCCCTGTGCACAGGTCCAAAGGAAACTCCTAGTTTCAGTATTTACAGTAGATACTGGCTACCTACTCCTTTAACCTGTTCATCTTGGCTCCTCAATTCTCTATATCTTCTTCTACTTGTTAGAGACTCTAGACTCCTTTACTAAAAAACCCTTAACATATGCTATTCAGTTGAGATAGTCTCCCACTCCTTCAACCATTGCCCCAGGAAAAGCCTGGGAATATATGATGTATCCTGAGGACCTGCAAACCCAAGCACTACTGCAGGGGTGGGCAAAATGCAGCCCGCGGGCTGGATGCTGCCTGCCAGGCCATTCTATCCAGCCCGTGGGGACCCTAAAACATAAAATTAATATTTATCTGCCCTGGCTGCCTGTTATGCGGCCCTCAATGGCTTCCCAAAAAGCGGCCCTCCACCCAAAATAGTTGCCTGCCCCTACACTGCTGTGTTGGAAGGGGAAGAAGAAAATGCCAAGTCTTTATATCTACTGACTGTCACCGCCTGAGTGCCCCCACTGATCTTGGTTGTTTCGGAGGAGACAGAGACAAGCGAGGATCTCTTACCTTCATTATCCCATTCCAGTTGTCTCCAGTCGACACTCGGAAGAGAGTCAAAAAGGCCATCCCGAAGTTTCTAAATGTTGCATGCCGCCCAAGACCCTCGCAGGGGTGAGTATCATCGCACTCTGTGAGATAAACCAGAAGAACCTCCATTAAATGCCCGCTCTCTCGTATGTCCCCTTTGCACAGCGACATCCCTTCAATTCCTGCAACTGTGATGGAAGAAGTGAGGAACTCACCAAGATCTCCAAAGAGCTCCACTCCAAGAGCTGCAAATATGAAGAACAGCAGCATGAAGAGAAGACCCAGGTTGCCAACCTGGAAAGAGGGGGGAAGAAAAAAAAAAGGAGATGTGTCGGGGGAAGAGGAAGATGAAGACATTCACTGTTTTTTTCCTCAGACCGGTTTCTTGCTAAATCCTTTAATCCAAAATTTAAACTGCCTGAATGAAGAAATGACCCCAGTAAGAGGTAGGCAACATCTCGGCTTGCACCTCTGAAAGGAAACACATGTCCCTAATGACAAAACAGAGGTAGAGAAGAGCATCTCTGTGTCATAGAGAGTTAGCTCTGGGCCTGGCAAGATCTCTCCGATAAGGCAGTGGGTTACCTGAGGCAGGGCTTGCATGACTGTGTCCAGCAGGGCTCTCATCCCTACAGCCATCTTCAGCAACTTCAACACTGCAGAAAATATGTTCACAATATTATTGCTGCAGCATGAGCGTGGAGACACGGATGTATCCCTTTCAAAACAGCCACAGATTATAGAGATAGAAAGATCTGCTGAGCATGAAATTATGTCACACTTTCTCCATTAGTGACTTGAGTTCAAGACCTTGCTATAGAGCTCTTGGTTGTCTGAATGCTGCTAGGATCTGGTACATAAAAGCATCCTGCATGCTGAGCCGCCAGGAAAGAATTGCTACTCTCTCTCTCTTGCTGAATTGGGCAATTTTGACACAATGCTAGGAATGTAAGAATGACCTTTTCTTCTGACGGTGACTATTGCCACTGAGTGAAGTAACCAGGTTTGGAAAGGTCATGCACCAGATGCACATTCCTTTCAACTTCTGCTTACAGCTAAACAATTACCCAGCCAAATTCATCCCAGAGATTTCAGTGGTGTTTATACTAGGAAAAAATTGGTCCATTATGTGCATCTCCAGTGGAGTTCTTCATTTCAGTGCTAACACGCACGTCTAGAAATATCTTCTTCCATTCTCTGACCTCTATCCTTTTCTTCCTCTAGCTACCTTTTGAGTGTTATCACTGCTTGATTTCATGTGCATTATACATACTCTTTTCTACCCTCCCCCCCCCCCCAAAAGAGTTTCCATTTGGAAACTGCATACACTCTGCCCTTTTGAAATGTACCTAAAGTGCAGAAAATTCACCCTTCTCTTGATTTTTTCTTTTCAGCCTCAGCTACATTTTATCTAAGTTCTGTTCTTTATTTTCCTCGGTTATAACTTTCATAACAGTACTTTTGCACTACAAAAATGCCCTGGTGGGTCATCCTTAAGCAGTTTTCAAACATTAGGGGTCTGAGCACTTGCAACTCATGCTGACATAATCGGGAGTCTGCGTATGCTCTCAGTTCTTTTGAAAATTAGACCCCAACGCAGTACTGGCCTGGGTACAGGCACCAGTTACTGTGGGGCAAAACAGAGCCGGATTTTAATGTACATTATCTGCTCCCCTATAACTATCCACATGCTTGCTTTTACCTTGCAATAAAAGGAAGTTAAACCATGATGATACCCTTAGCCCTCAAGCCTTACAAAGATGGCTGGTGTTTTTGCCATTCTGAAGATACAGGTGGGAGCAAAGTGAATGAGACAAGTTCTCCCACCCTGTAGGGGAGAAGGTACTGCAGTAAAGGAAATTCACTTTATTAGCCATCTTGTTTCATCCAGTCAACCCCCTCATTTGTGTCCTGAAACCCCCATTTGACTCCCGGGTATTTGAGACACGCTTGATTTCACCGGCGTGCCATGTTTTTGCTTTCCTTGGCTTCCCCATCAGTTGCATTTCTAGCGAATTAGCCTCATTTTTTAGATCTAGATCTGTGCAAGCTCTTAAGAAATACATAGCCCAGCTCCTTGGCTCTTCTTTGTGTTCCTTTGTTTACAGCTTGTTGATGCCAAAAAAAGCATACTGTGATGGGGACGCACCGCACGGTTATTTCCCAACATAAAAGCATGCTACGGAGGGCATGCTGCACCTCAGATAAGACCAACTTGTGCATTGGCTCTGTCTTACCTCGAGCAATCCTTAGGACCCTCATGATCCGGATAATAGTGGGGTTAATAGGCAACGATGCATTCACCTCGATCTCTTCCAAAGTTATACCCATGATAGACAGCAGCACTATTGCCAGGTCTAATTGGTTCCATCTGAAGACAACACAAAGTCAAGCTTAACATACTAAGGGTATTGGGCAATGGGTGCCTTTTTATTTTAATTTTTTTTTTTGGTTAATTCCAGTCATTTCAGTGGTGCTGTTGCTCACAAACTCAAATGACTCCTGAAACATTTTTGAGGAGTATACAAAACAGCTGGTAGGCTAGAGAATGAACCAAATCTGAAGCCCTTGTTCACTCGCTGCAACAAACATAAAACTAATAAAACCCAAGCCCGAGCCTCATGCCCACCACAATGCAGACATCCGGCAAACACCTGCATCCTTCATTCAGACATTTCCCATACAAAGCAACTCACAAAGCTCGACGGGAGTTTTGCCCGTGTAGAACCGGTGGGATTTGACCTAGTTGTTACATCACAACCACGGGGGACCGATGGAGTGGTACCAGCGTGAGATGACAGGGAAAAGCACCTCAGAAAGATTTGTGTTGGATCAGACGGAAAGGTTGATCACGACACTGATGTCAGACTAGTGACATGTAGGGGTGAAATGATTTCCCCGGGTACGTGAAAGTCTGACATGCTCTCAACAGTCATCTCGAGGAAGAAGAAAAGCGAGAGAAGGAAGGAGCAGGGAGGCAGCGTTAAATGGATAGATATCGTAATTCCCGTGCTGACAGAAACTAATGCCTAGCATTCCTCCAGGTCTGTAAATCACATCACGGGCCCTCCCCGGCGGGGGGGGGCGGGGAAGATCTCCTCGGATGCTAATATACAAAGAATACCAGGCTAGATATAGGCCCAGGGCTCTCACAAGGCCAACGCGTCAGCGGCACAAGTTATCTGTCAGCTTGCAAGAGGGCGCAACTGGACACGAAGCAGCAGCTTGCACCGATCTGCTCTTCAGCAGCTATGTAAGGAGAGGCCCCAGCCCTGCTTACGCTGGCACTCTCCTTTTAGCCGCCTCTCTGCTTAGGAAACCCTCCCACAGGGCCTGATTCTTTTGGCACAAGTCGAAATGAGCTCCGCTGAGGTTGTTAGGGATCCGCTCGTATCAAACACGGGTGAGAAGAGAACAAGCCACTCGCCGTGAAGTTTGCACTCATTTTGCGCACCCACGGAAGCCAAATGAGTGCACCATGCCCTCCTTCACACGCTCGCACCATTTCTCTAAATCAGGGCCTGATTCTCCGCTCGCAGAATCACACCACTGAAGCTGTGCTGGTGTTCAACTAGCGTCAGCGAGAAGAGCATCAGGGCACAAACGCACAGCTTTCACCAGCGTCTGCATCACTGCAGAGTTTGGGGCCATTATCTCTGGAGACCCTGCTGCTGTCACAGACCGGAAGGATTTAACCTTTGTTACCTGTCTTGAAAGAACCGGCGAAACCCAAAGGCAATTAGCTTGAACACCGACTCCAAGACAAAGATGACAGTGAAGATGTAATTGCAAATCTTCAGTGCTTCATCAAGAACCTAAAATAGAGACACAACACTGAAGTTAGATGCTAACTTGCCTGGACAGTTTTGCTGGTAGCCAACCTGCCCTTTTCCTGTTTTATGCATTAAGAAATGGAACCAAGCCGCACCTATGGCTCAGTTTGGTGTGATGGCCATCCCGCAGAAACTTAGCTGGAAGAAATCTTTCCCCATAGGCAACTACAAACTGCAATTTTGTCTAGCCCCTGCCTAGGAAAAACAGTTTTCCCCAACACAAAGCCTGTGTGTTGCTAGAGCCCCACGTGAGCCTCCACCTTGTTATCAGCAATGCAGGTTAAGGTTTGGGAAACATTTAAGGTGCATTTAGATGAGAATGACTAAGCTAGAAACAGAAGCACTTGCAGGCTTTAAGAGATGCAAATGCCTTTTCCGCCAGCTGTCTGCAGGGGGGTGAATTTGATTCACAGTGAGGGGAAGGCAGGCTAAATCACCCCTCTGCACCAGTGCAAGAGGCACAAGTTGGCTCTGAGCTTTCACAAGTTGTGTCCCAGACTACAGGACGTGCATAGTGCAGGCTATTGCATTTACTTCTCACCTAGAATTTTTGGCAAGGATGGGGAAAGTGCCAGGCAATATTAAACTGCAGTGTTTCTCCTCCCAGCTTGGGCCCTCTGGCTGTGACAGCTACAGAACAGCCGACTGCTAAGTAACATTAGGGGTAGCATTATCCCAGAGATCAGACTGATGAAGGCAGCAGTAACAGCATCTGGCTTTTTCTTTGTAAGTAGTGTGCATCGTATTTCTCGTTGCCAATAGACGCAAGAGTAATACCTGGGTAAGGGACACTGGGGGGGGCGGGGGGGTTATTATGTTGTTAAATTTGTTGATACAATGGTGAGTGAGGTGATGGTACACTGTGGTTTACTGGGAAATAATACAAGAGGTTGCCACAGAATGGACTTTTCTTCCAAGGGGCCTGCAAGGTGAGAGGTGTTGCTGCAGTGCCTGGGTTATTCAGTCTCTTCTAAAGATCACAGAAAATGAGGGTTGGAAGGGACACTCAGGAGGTCACATCTAGTCCAACCCCCTGCTCAAAGCACGACCTTCCTCAATTATATCATTCCAGCCAAGGCTTTTCCTAGCTGGGTCTTTAAAACCTTCGAGGATGGAGAGTCCACCACCTCTCTGGGTAACCTGGTCTAGTGCTTCACCACCCTCCTAGTGAGAAAGTTTTCCCTAATATCTAACCTGCATCTAATTTCCTAATATCTAAACTTCCCTTGCTGCAACTTGAAACCGTTGCTCCTTGTTCTGTCATCTGCCATCACTGAGAACAGTCCCGCTCCAACCTCTTTCAAACCCCTCCTTTCAGATAGTTAAAGGCTGCTATTAAATCCCTTCTCAGTTTTCTCTTCTCCAGACTAAATAATCCCAGTTGCCTTAGCCTCTCCTCATGTACCCCAGCCCTCTAATCATTTTTGCTGCCCTCCACTGGACTCTCCCTAATTTGTCCACATTCTTTCTGCAATGGGCGGACACAGTACTCCAGATGTGGCCGCACCAGTGATGACTAGAAGGGAATAATTGATCTGCTGGCAACACTCCTACCAATGCAGCCCAGGATGCTATTAGCCTTCCTTACAAGGGCACACAGTTGGCTCATCTTGATGTCTTGCAAACTGTGACCTTGATT
Source organism: Crocodylus porosus (assembly GCF_001723895.1). Lineage (NCBI taxonomy): Eukaryota > Metazoa > Chordata > Crocodylia > Crocodylidae > Crocodylus > Crocodylus porosus. The sequence goes on from NW_017728928.1 coordinate 10,157,866, forward strand.
GGGTCTGGCCCTTGGGCACAAAAGGACTAAAGGGAAGAAACCAGGAACCTTACTTTTATACTAGGCCCCATCAGAAGGACAGATGCTTGTTACAGTGTTTGAGGCCCGCATCAATGCAGTCCTCCCAGGCCTGTCTTGGCAATCAAACTGAAGTTTAGTCTCACTGTGCTCCTGTGCAAAACTAAGCCAGTCTCTCAGCAGCAGAGAATGCCTTCGCTTCATAGACAGTAGTTGTGATCTCTGGAGCCCGGTACTTATATGCCTATCACACCCCTCTCCCCATGCAGGCTGTGGCTTCAGGACCCAATTTTGCTCCAAATATTAATCAAAGAGAAATTGCTTCACATTGCCACTGAAATACTTCCATCTCTGGGGAAGAAAGCTGCAACTATTAAGAAGCCCATTGCAGTACTATGGAAAAGTGTAACTCTGTGCCAGGGGGAATGTGTACAGCCAGAACTGCACTGGCAGAATGTAATTAGCCAAAGCAGAATTTGGCCAAGAGCTATTTGATTAAACTGCTTAGGTCTCTGTTCACATTGCTGCACTACTTGCAAAAATTGCTGGTCATTACTCAATAGTGACATGCGCTGGATTTCAACCAGTGACCTAATGCCAAATGCCTCCATCCATATCTCATTACCAATTTCAGCATCAGTATCCTGGGGAGCTGCAATTTGAGATCTCAAGTTCTCAAGAGCACAGATCTCTTTAAATATCTCCAGGATGATAATCGCAGCGATGATCAGCCATCCAAGCAGGAAATATTCACTTGGGCCCTGATTCAGCAAGCTATGTAAGCACATGCATAACGGGATGCAAACCTGCAGTGTTCTTCACCTCAGTGGGACCCAGGCTGGGCGTTACTACCGTACATATCGAATACTGGGGGCTTTGATACAGGATCTGACTTCCCTAAGAGGGAAAAAATGCACCTAACATATTTGTAACACAAGTACAAACATAGCTATGATGCGACTCTCATAAGTAACATACCCTAGAGTGTTTCTAATACAAGTTCCTTAGCTAACGATCTATTTTTCAGAGGAAATAACTGAATCGTGTAACACGTTTTCCTGTATTTAAAGGTGACCTGCAAGGAAAAAAGAAATTGGGCTTGTGCCTTTTATTTTCTTGGCTGCTTTATGATGGGCTGGGAGGGTATTGTTTTCTCCTTGGGGCTTGTTTTTTGTTGTTGTTGTTACATTAGACATTCGGGTTTTGTCTAGCCTCAAAGGATAATTCACCCCTATTGTGTATTGTATCCATTCATTCTGAAAGCGGCTAATAAAAATAACTACAATTTATACTGCAGAAGCGGCCATTTCCATCTCATTCTTACGCACACGGTGCTTGGCATTTCAGTACAAGTTGCTTTTATTATCAGAATCTGCCCAAGACTAAGGAGGCTGCTATATTAATACATTAACTATCTGATTGCTGGAGGTGTCAGCTAGCCCCAACTCCGGCTAACGAGTCAACAGTAATTCCAAGTGCTCGGTGCCTTTGAAAGCCAGGCCCTAGCAGTATCGGTGCCACGTAAGAGCTGGGGGCGCTGAGGGACAGAGAGATCAAACAGCCTGTCGAGGCGTCAAAACTAGGACCAGAAGCCAGCACCCTGGGCTTTCACTCCTCCGCGTTCCCACCCAGTCTGAATGGCGATGGCTTCCTGATCCAAATCAGCGCGGCGCTGACCGTGCAAGACCATCACCCAACAGCCGCGGGTCTGACAAACCACGTCAGCCCTGGGCCTGCCCGTCTTTGGTGTTCAGTGAAAGGAGAGGAAGGGCCTTTCTTGTCCTTGCAACTCTGCTCATCCGAACCCCTGTCTCCCAGTACCTTGGGCTGCTGGTAGTGCTCCATAGCCATGGTGATCACGTTGAGGCCAATCACACCCGTGATGAACAAGTCCAGGTAATGGCTCGTGCACATCTGGTGGATCAGGAGCCGGAAGCGAGAGTAATCGGAATAGTAGGGTTTACACTGCGCTTCTAAAGAGGGAAAGGCAGAGCAGGTCATGTCTCTGGGTCTCAAGTGCTAATTCACCTTCACTTTCTCAACTCCAAAATTTGATGCATTTCAGACTGATTGCAATAAGGTTTTGCATTTTTGTTTTCTGGGCAGCATATTATTGTCTTTAATACATACCAAGGTTACTATCAGTTCCACTTAAACATCTTCAACATGACATGCACAACGCTCAGCCTTTCATTATTAGGGGTGAAGTGAGCACAGCGAGCACAATTGTAGGTTTAAAGAATGTTTTAATTGTTAGGAAATTAAAATGCTCTATTTTTTAAACTAGCTTCTTCCTCCTCCAAGTATCCAAAGAGCAAACTGAATGATCAGATATCATGGAAGGCTTGTATTAACAACGGCTTCAAAAATACGGGGACTTCAATGAATGGTCTTATTTGGAGAGGTAGTAACGAGCTTATATTATGCCCTTCGTGGTACACTGTGGACAGAACACAATTTAATACCTCAGCTGTCACAGCTCTGAAAAATATGGTTCATAAATAAAACTGATCCGTCATTTTGAATGATTAGAAAATAATGGTCCTCCGCTTATAGGAGGTTACCGAAGCATCGATTTCGCTGCTGGATTCACTTCCATGTTCAGATGCATCAGGATGACACATGCTCTTTAGACCTCGAATGTTCCAGAAGATAAACTAATTTACTCACCTAACCTCTAATGAAGAAATGCCAAGGCCGAGGATATAATTCAGCACAATTTCCAAGGAGGCATTATAATGCAGATTGAAGTGGAAAGGACTGTCTTGAATATGTCAGAGTATAATATTACTCTTGTAATTAGATGATCAACTGGTTATGAAAATTATTGAGCTGTGAGAATTACATGCCTTGGTATTTGGTGCTGCTGAACAAATAGAGGGTTTGATGCATTACTCCAAATAGGACTTCGCACAGAAGGAAGCCGCAGTGTAAGTATAGGTTCTGGCTGCCCCCAGGGGAAACTAATTTTAGAAGATTAAATTTTGCTGGGGACAGTGTCCGCTTTGTTGATGGCTTTGACTGCAGAGTCACTGGCTATAGATTTAAAGTCATTATGTGCTTCTTGCTTCATAACTTGTGACCTTAAAATCACAGCATTTTTTTTTTTTTTGCATTTCTTCCACAGACAGGCTTTTCCCTTGCAGCTCAGGGATGGGAGAGACAAATCATTGAGCAGTTTGTTCGTTCGGTAAGGATTTGGAACTCCCAAATTCTGCTTTAGTATCATAAAATAAAAGACAGAGTTAATTTTCGCTTTCCGATCTGCAGCGTGCTGTAGGTGATCGGTACTGAAATGCAAAAGCATAATATCGAAGAAGAGGTCTATAAAAAATGAATTTTAATGCCGAGTCTATTGGGCGCTTACAAAAAGGCAGGCTAGTGGCTTGCTGACTCATAGGGCTTCGTCACAGATTTTAAAATCTGCATAAATCTCCATAAAGGCAAGATATCCTGATCACATTATGCTAAATTATGAGTAGCCAATTAACGAAAATGTTTGAATACAATTAAGTTAGGAACAGGACCTATTTATGAACCAAGTTCGAATTTCCAGAAACAAACACCATCATAATTAGATCACTTATTTCTTCTGTATTTATGTCTGATTCTCATTCAAAAAAGGAAAATGTTAATGCTTCTTCCCTTGCTTGCAGTGGCTTTACTTATGAATAATTACACTGGGATTCAAATGTTTCAGCTTTGATTGGCAGGTGATTCCAAATCCTACAGAATAGCACTGAAGCTGTTAGACTATAGCAGGGATTTACAGAGAGATTGTAAAATGTCACCTGTGCAGGAGATGTTGCACCAGGATTAGTTACGGCATGACCTTATAATCAGGGTTGCTAGTTGTCCATATATTTGCAAATCGGTTCCTTTTTACCTTTTTGGAGAACGTGCCCCTCTGCTTCCACAAAGTCAAATGCTTTTCCTGACTGAATTTGAAAGTTGGCGTCACAGGCACATCTTTTACATTAGTAATTTGCTGGCAGTAAATAGTTTATCCTCTGCCAGTAACTTTATTAATAGGAGTTTTGTCAACCCAGTTTATGAATCATACCACCTCTAGTTCTTCCAGTCTGAACATGCTGGTCATGCATATTAGTGAAATACAGTTATTACCTTGAAATGAACCACAAACAAAAATACCATGCTGCCTGTGGGCTACAAATTAATAGCTACTGTATCTAGGTAGGCAGGGAGCTTTTTGAACAGAGGCGTTGCTTTTCTTGCTGATGATATAAATTAGCCGTGTTTAAGATCATTTATACAGACTGGCGTATGCATATGTCATTGGCCATATGTAATTATCCAGGCGTAAAGTCCGTGCCGCCTATCAAACAGCATTGTTCCTATTTATTGCAGTAAAGAGCTAAACAATACCAACACCTTGGGAAATACAGACATCTGTTCAACTCCAGGTGGTGAACCTCACAACTAACACAACACCACATTACTGTACTGTTACAATACACTGTGTCAAGAACAACAAGAGCTCCAGATTAGTCTAGGTTATTACTGAAAAAGGTTAACCAGCTTCCTGACCCACACAGAATTAAAGGGGGGAGAAAAAGAAAAGAAATGGAAGAAGGAGAATGTAAGAGAATGGGGAGATGCAGCAAAAGCCTATGACAAAACATCTAGCAGGTAAAACAGGGTCTAAATCAAGCTGCTTCACTGTGGGAAAAGAGAAGGAAGAGACAAATATTTTGAAACGGTTAAATTGGAAAAAAAAACCCCAAACCCAACAAGCACCCTGGGGGCTGGGCAGTTGACTCTGAGCCTAGGGAGGTGGGTAATCCTACGACAGGTTGAGAGCTGGCATCAGAGTTCCTTTTTTTTTTTTCTTTTATACTAGGAAACAGTGCTTTCACTTCACTTGTCATGGCCACGGGGATTTAGGTGCCCAACCCTTGTTTTAGTTGACCATATGCATTGGCCCCTCACTCCGTGCAGTGTCATGAACAGGGGTCCCCATACCACTGTACGTGCCATGCAGTGGGGTCATATTGGCACATGAACCCCTCAACAAGAGCCTGGAAGTGGAGCACAGAAGACAAACAGGTGCAGGTTCAAGAGGGCCCTTGTTATACGTTACTGTGGGAGCGTGGTTTCCCTCGGAAAAGTAACTTGGTAAAAATGGCATTAAAGGACGCTGGGTTTATTGCCGAGCAGGGGTGCGGGCAAACAAGCACGTACACTCAGCCTGGCATCTGCAAGCCGCGTGCCGCTCTTTCCGCCGGCCACGAAAATGGCCCGGTTAGAATTTAGCAAAGAATCCTGCTCGTGGTGCGGCAGCCAGAATACAACCAAAGCCCCCGACTACTAGTCGCATTGCTCTGTGGGAGTAGGTGGCTACAAAATGTATTCGGGCGCTGGAGGGAGAAGGCATTCGTCCAAACGCTGCCATTTTTCCATAGTCACTTTTCGGAGAAGGACTGCACTGGGCGACGCAGCCAGCGGTAGGTGGAATTCACAAGAGAAGCAAGAATTCCAGCGGGACCCCCGGTCTATGGCAGGAGGATGCATTTCTTAGGGACAGAGGAGTATAGATTGGGGCCTGGACACCTGGGGGGAAAAAAAAAGCTTTGAGCCAAATCAGCAGCTGGATTTACAAACTGCGTGAAGACTGTTACTCGGTTAAAAATATTTTGCACTGAAGGAACGTCTACATCTAAACACATTGCTTTGTTCGCCTTTTAGGGCACTGGCTGGCACTTTTTAAGCAAAATGGCAAGTGATACGTTATTCCCACTGAGAAGTTTCAGCTGTGATCGGACGGAGGTGCAAAATAAATCTCAACTCAACACTGAGAAACAGCACAGGCACACAATACTCCATCTCATCTTCACATAAAAGTACAGGAAGCCCTTTGTAAAATGCAAAGACACACAGAAGTTCTCGGTTCTCAAATTCAGATTTCTCATCAAGCTCCCGCAGGTTTGCATCAATATTGATTCCCTAGCACCACACCTGGTTAGGCTCTGAAAGGCATCTTTCTATCCTTTCATTCTGATGGCTGCAGAGCAGCATGGCATATTCAATAATGCTGGTTCCAAATAAAAGACGACAAAAGGAAACACAAAGCACAGGTCTGACAATCACACACTTTTAAAGACAAACTGTATGGCTCTTTCTGAGTCTGCATTGGACAATGGCTGGTTTTGGAATGAGATCAGTGCATTAAAAAAAACAAATAAAAATGTCTTAGATATAGCTGCGGGTAACCAGAAGAGGAGTCGGATGCAGTGAAGATGCTTAAAACCAAAAAGAAAACCAAAAAGAAAAGGTCACCAAAGAACTCGACTCCCTTATTCCTCCCTCAGGCAGTGGCATCCAATCGAGGCGTGGAGGAGGGGTTTGCTAATGATAACTGGGAGGATGGATGCAAGGAAATAAAACTACAAAAAACAGCAAGGCTAAGGAGATTCAGGATTCAGTAAAGCATGTTGGGGCTCTCTCAGCCGGGACTTCCTCAAAACCTCTGCTTACCTAAAATGCCTGAACTGTTTCTCTGCAATGAATGAAAGGCCAGTGGGCTTCCTCTTGCACACTGTACTCCAGCAACACTCCCTCTCACTTCCCACGGGAGGTTTGCCTGACTGAGCGCAGCGGGGTGAGGACTCACCGTTTCAAGTGGTGAGGAACATTATGGGCACAGTTACGCAAATGCACCATTTCCACTGAAACTATCAATACGGTTATTTCACCCTTAACAAACCTTGACTTAGGCTAAAAGTCTTCCTTACAGTATGATTCAAGCAAAATAACTTGCCAGATCAAAGCTTATTCTGCAAATGAAACAAATAGAAGGAAAAGACTTGCAGCCCAAAAGCACTGTTCTGGTGAACGAATGAGTGAATGGATGAATGGATGGGGGGGTGTGAATAAGCACACGGGTTCGGGTGTGACTAGGTCCTCAGCTATCGGAGCAGAAGCTTGCCCTTTCTTTCCTGGCGAAGGTGCATTTTTTTTTTGTTTCACTGGATCGAAAAGAGCAGCCTGATGTATTAGGAGGTGTCAACTGTACAAGAGAAACTTAACAATTCTACTGAAGACAAGGCTGCGAAGGTGAACAGAGCTAAGTGGAAGTCAGGAAAACAGTTTCAAAAGCATTTTTTTTTCATTTAAATGCGAGCTTTTGGCAATAGATTTCAACAACGTTTGGAAAAAAAAAAAAGACGACTAGCCATAGTGGGGAAGTGTAGCGAGGGAAAAGGGGCTACCTTCACATGGGGGTCTCTGCTCCCAACGGAGTCAACGGACAACCTTCCCCTGATTCCCTAGGGCCTCGCATCTAGTCTGCATAGCAATGACAGCTTGGCGGCACTTGTTCTGACTGCCTTGTTGACAGGGATGTCAAGCCCTCCTTGCCAAAACATGCTCAGACCAATCTGAGGGCCATCTATGAGGCCATTTAATGGGAGGTGCCGGTGTACACAGCATCAAGTTGAGTAAGTCACCTCCACATAAGCTACTTCCTAAAGCTGTGCTGGATGGAGGGGAAGGTTTTGGAGCCCCATCAGGGAATATGCACATCTTCTCAAGGGACCACTGGTGTTCACACAGAGCACTCAGCCAGTCTGAAAACCCTTGTACCCTCCACAGGCGACTCAGAGCACGATGGTAATAATCCCTTCATCTTATCCATCTGGCCCTGGTGGAGCTGGGCATTAGGGGTTCTTGGGAGCTAACCACATGGACCCTAAGTTCCCCCTAAAGTGGGGGTGGGCAATTATTTTGGGCAGAGGGCCGCTTACTGAGTTTTGGCAAGCCCTCAAGGGCTGCTTGACAGGCAGCCAGGGGCAGACGCATATTAATTTTCTAAATGTTTTAGAGGCCCTGCGGGCTGGACAGAATGGGCTGGTGGGCTGCATCTGGCTCACGGGCTGCATTTTGCCCACCCCTGCCCTAAAGTTTTGCACTACTACTTTGCATGGGAATCTCATCCTGATTTAACTGCTCTGGCTTCTTCAAGCTAGATGCCATAAAGCTGAGGCTGGAGAAATACCCTACTCTTGCTGAAACCTGGGACTTGCAGAGGCACTGCTGCTGAATCCCCAGGAAATCCCAAAGTTTCTGGTCAGGAAGTTAGCATGGACCCTATTCAAAATCCAGTCGTTATTCTCCAAAATTTCAAAAAAAAAAGAAAACAAAAACAAACAAAGAAGGGAAAAAAGAAAGGCTGACAGTGCTGTAATGAAAATCAGAAAAATGACAAAAAATAGAGGGGGGGGGAAATATGATGAAGGTGCAAATTAAGGATTTGCAAGTGTTGGTCCCGAGTCAGGCCAGGAGACCTGCCAGCTCAAAAGATATACGTGTGCCATGAAGTGAGCAAACAAGACTTCCACCACACACAGTTTAGTGGGATGCCTCACAGCAGCATTGGCCAGCCGTTAGTTACACAGCACCGCCATTCAAGTGAGACGCGACGTTAAGACTTCCCAGTACCTTGCACTGCACTGGCTGAGCTCTCCATTATTACATCATCCAGCATTAGATCTAAAAGAATGAAATGATATTAATCATCCGGCAGGACACGCAACAAGATTTTCATTCCCCTTCCGCAGTTTCTACATTTCTCGCTTCCACTAGTCAGCTCGGCGCCGGTTCTGGCGCGGGCACGCCTTGCAACGTATGGTCCTGGCTATCCTTCCGGGCGCTAGAGTCGGGTATTCGATCTCCACCCATGCCAAACCAGTGGGATTAAATGGAGAGCCAGAAGCTCTTCCAGTTTATACCAGTGCAACCCCAGTGGGAATCAGTAAGATTGCATTGATTTAAATGACAGGAGTTTTCCGTGGGTGAAATTCACCCTAGCACAAGGCCTGTGCACCTCTTGGCCCCCAAAACTGGGTTTGAGTGAGCTGTAGGATTTCACCCTGGCAGAGCGCTGCCCATGTTACTCAGATGGATGCCGTATTTGCCTTGTAATCACTATGTTATTAGGCCCCCATGGCTTTGAGAAGAAGTGCAGGTACTAATATGTAAATAGACTCTGATTAAAAATGGTCACATGGTCAGTTAAGCACCCATGGCTGCCTAGGAAAAAAAAAAAATCATAAATCAAATTTGGCACTTGGTGACTGGCTGCCACAGAATTTCCCTCCTGCAAGGAACAGCAGACTTGAGGCCTTAATCTGGAAACGGTGGGCTGGTTACAATCGCATAATTAAATGCAAGGCAACGACAGCTATTTGTCATCAAGTGCAAAAGCCAATCGAAAAACCACATTTTTTTTTGAGCGGGAATTGAGAAAAATCTCGGTTCCAAAAGGCTTTGGAGGGGCTCGTGTCTTTCTCCAACAAAGCTTCGCTGAGTGTTTGGTATTCAGCAATGTTCGGTTCCTCCCTGGTTTATTGCCTCTTTAATTAACACTTGACAGAGCTGAATGCAAGAGCCACATGTCTAATGATATCTTGGGATTCTCTCCCACCAGGAAAGTGCCCATCCTCATGTCTTCTACCCATTTGGTTTCTTTTAGTATTATAAATAAGATTATTAATGATCTCAACTTTCCTTTTGGCCTAAGGAAATTTTAAAACATATGGTTTCCAAGACCATTTTTAATCAGGGACATTTGCATGCAACATGTAACTGCATTTTCCAAAGAATCTGAACTCAGTCAGTAATTGTGTTTGGGAACTCGAACCAACCTAAGCTGCTTTCTAGGCAAATTATTTGGAGGAATATTAGCCTCCACCGCATCAGCTGCACCCCATTTATTTGACGTTCAGCAGTAAAGTGCACGGGTATGGGTCTTACTAAACAGGCCTCCACCGTGACGGTAACTCCATAGTACTGACAATCTTGTAAGACTTAGGAAGGATTCGAGGCAATGTCTCTCCTTTGGTAGACCCAATGGTCTGAGCAGGAATTATGGATCCCATAATGCGCCCACAATGTTCCCTCCCTAGGCCCAGCTCCTGCAGTGAAATCAATGCAGACATGGGAATGGGACTGTACCCAGGCAGCTCTGACTGTAAGGCTGGGGTCTTGGCCTTACTTTGGGAAGGCACCGCGCATGGGAAAACACGAGTGCACTTCGTGTGTCAAGTCCTACTAACTTCAGGGGGGATCAAGTATATGCTTTAATGTGCTAAAGTGCGGGGCTGAAAAGGGATGGATCTGCATGCTCAAGTGCTTTCTAATTGGAGGCTTCAGTCAGCTGCACGTTTGTGCTGCGGTCATATACTTAACCTCATCACACCATTTATAAACCATTCAGACTGTTAAAAGAAAGAAAAGCAAACACTTAATATTACTGGCTTTCAGAACAGGCACCCAATCAGAGACAGACGCTTCAACAGTACTGGTGTCTGCCCAAGATAGAGAAGAAATGTGAAAAGAGAAATGGAGACTAGGGGCAAGGAGACTGAATGACAAGGGTAAGAGGAGTGAGACCATGAAGAACACAGGTATTTGAAAAGGTTCAACCAGAATAGAAAGCATGCAAGATGGGGAAGAGTACCTCTGACCTGTGACCTCTGACCTGAATGGCATTACCTGCTTTTTCAACCAAACAAAAACTCAAGTAAAAGGAAAAAGATCAGTCTTTTGAGATTTGTGACAGCGTGCATAGGCCTCATTTGCTCTCATCAATATAGCAAAACTAGGGCTTAAAATGTTTTAAGACAGCTGCAAGTTTCTGCGTCAAGCTCTGTTATTTGATTCAATTCACATCAATGATGTTTTGTCGGGTTAATTTATCTTCTTGAACTTTTGGGGTTGTTTTTTTTTTAAATCTGTATTTCTCAAGCAAGTACCTATAAGGGGTTCTTTTTTTTTTTTTTTTAAGCGTTTCTAGAATGGGACAGCTCCGTTACTTTATTACATCCTTGAATAGCACTGGCGCTACTTTGCCAATAAATAAACCTACTTGATAAATGGGACAGGTAACGTCGCTCTGGCATTACAAGGCTGTAATAAACCAAATAGTGAATCCAGTTATCAGCAACAGTGCTCGAGACTTGGAAGATTGATGGCACGGTCTGGCACTGTTGATCTTTGCAGCTGTCACTATTTGTGTAGTACTAAGCCTCGGCTATCGAAGAAGCTATGGATCTGCTTTATTTCTTAAATAACCTCCTGCAGAAAGGTTGTTGCAAATCATGCAGCCACTAAAAAAAAAAAAAAGTTTCCAGGGCTCCTTGCTCAGCCTACAATGGCACTATTTCCTTCATGCAGATTTTGTAGCTGGACATGCTTTTGGGGGGAGAATGATCACTGGATGCTAGGCAGGGAGATAGGGAATTGAGTCAAAGGTCAAGCAGGACTCAGAAAGATGTGGAAAGACTACCGACCAGCCATCTGTTTCTCCTTACTCCTTCTCTTTTTCTCCAGCCGGCGAAGCCTCTTTTCCTCGCGTCTCTTGGCTTCTTCCTCCTCCTGATGCTGCCGACACTTGTGAAAGTTCTCCACCACGACACCCACGAACATATTGAGGACGAAGAAAGCCACAATCAGCAGGAAGGAGATGAAGTAGAGGAGCATCCAAGGGTTATAGTTCATGACCGGCTACAGGATTGAGCGAGGGAGAGAAAGGGAGAGAAGGGGAGAGGGAGAGAGAGAGAGAGAAATGCCCATGGAATCACGATGAGCAGAGGATAGACAAACCAGAGTGGGTAGTTGGAGTAGTAAGGCCTGCTTTTTCAAAGTGGGTAGAAAATAAGATGCTCTACAGGCCCAAAAGGGACTGCCTGCCCATCAGAGCCCTTCCTTCACAAAGTTCAAACTGGGCACCCAAAAAATAACTAGTCACTGGACTACTGGAATCTCATAAACTAGTCTGACCAAGGAACGGGCCAGCAGCATCCTATACAACTGTCTCAATCATACTACCCTGCACATACCCAAAGCAGTGCTTTTCTCTTGAGGTGCTCAAGAAGCAGCTGGGCTCGCAACACCCCCCCACCAATCAGTTTGGTATTGCTCCCTGTGTTATAGCTCTGGAGAACACGACTGCAAGCACAGCCTGTGGGTGCAAAGACCTATTTGCAGTTCTTTCATGGCAGGGTTTCGCCCTGAAGTATGGTTAGTAGATGGGCTCAAATTTATTTCACTCCTTGCCATGCATTCTCTATGATACAAATGAAAAAATGATGGTAAAAATGAAATCTAGACCCAAACTGCACTGTGGTCATGGCTTTCGAAGACTACCAACTTGGGAAAACAAAGGGCGTCCTGTGGCCTCTTCAGGAATTTATTTTTAACAGCAGTTAACTGAGAAAATATACCTGCTGGTCAACTCCAACAGCATCTAGGCCATCGTACATGATGTCCACCCACCCGTCTTTGGAGGCCAGAACAAACAGAGACATCAGGGCCTATAAATGCAAGGAGAAAAGTTAGGTGCAGTGGGAAAAATGCAGAGCAGATACTTTCTCTTTACCTGTAACATTTTCTTTCTCCTTCCCTATTTTAAGAGTCGCATCACCTTGCCAAAACCAGGAAACTTTGATGTTCAAGGTTTCCTGGCAGCAAAAACTATGAATGTCAGATCCTGGTCTAGGAACAAGGGCTAATTTGAAAACCACAAAGCCAGGCACAAAGGCAGCTTCATTCACCCCCCCTGGGTTTCCACTGCTCACTACTAATTAGTCCCTACCATGCTGCTAAATTAAGGATGTGTTCCAGTGGCTGTTGTAAATGGATGAGATGTTAGGTGGCACTGAGTACAGAGCGTCCAGCCACATTAGACAAGTGCTACTGCTGGATACATTGAGTTTGTTATGTAGCAGTGAAGCAATTAGATGCTCCATGAAGCCGCACATGCTTGTTTGATTCCAAAAGGAATTGCATGCACACGGCAACTGGGATTTACAAATGCAGGATGTGTTTGTGCGAACTGGATATTTATAGTGGCTGCTAAATTCTCTGCAAGAAAATCCTGTGGGAAATTATACATAGGTTTTTAAATCAAGGAGGCAAAGGAGCAAAGAAGCAGATTACCATTCCATTAATACCTGGCCGAGATTATCAAAATTATACTTGTGCCGGACCCATTTGTAGCTGGCTTCTGCGCAGTCCGATTTGTTTGTAATGTTTCTGGTATCCTCCCCCTGGCAGACAAAAAACTTCCCTTTGAAAAGCTGCAAAACAAACAAAGAATAAGAGGAAACAGGAGGCCCCACAACGCCCTTGGGGAACAGACATTTCTCTTGGGACACTCTGCGCAGCCCACATGGATCGGACCAAGAACAAAAGGCAAAAGCCTTGTGATCTTAGGGCACCTGAGGCAAGAAACGTGCACAACCACATTGGCAATATAGTTCAAAAGTATCGAAGGAGAAGCAGCTTGAACGCCTGGTCTAATTGAATTTTCGGTACCTAACTTAGAGGCTTCCCTGCACAGTTGTGTGGGTCGGTGCGCTGGGATCCAGAGCCTTTTCCTTCTAGGTCACTGGTCCCAATCCAGCTGCCCTGGCTAACAGCTAACATCATGCCGCGACTGTCTAGTAGTTTCTGAGAAAGGAGTGTGGCGTCCTTCAGCTAGCGCCGTCTGCCACAAGAGATGATGTCTGGCTCTTGTCCTCATAGGTCAGAGTAGGAAATGGTGGAGGGCTAGCTTCCCTGCTGCTGTGATGGACCTGTTTGGTGGATCAGTGAGACTTTTGCCTTTGGGACTGTCAATCCAGCAGCTTTTGGTGGCTGCGTGCTGCTCTCCATCAATCATTAGACAGCGCTGGAAGTGCAATCTGTAGAGGAGCCTCTGCTAATAGTCCCTTTTGCAGAGCTAACGAATTGGATCCCATTGTTCCTGGGTGCTTGATCCTGATCTCGCTTCTTCTGGCAAAAAGCCATGGGCTCCCAAGCAATTACTCCCAATTTACACTGGCGAGGGAAGCATCAGGCCCCCAAGTGCTTAATTCTAGACTTGTCACTTTGTGCACAGCAGAACAAAAACCAGCAGTGCATGATTACTGCTTGGGACTTGGTGATTGATGGTAGTCGAATGGCTGGCATTGGAGGCTGTGAGACATAAAGGAAAGTCTGTTCTGCTGAGTGACAGAAACTATTGACATTAACTCTCACTGCTTTCTTGTGGCAGGGCACCCTGTTCTCCAGGCTCTTTAAACACAATCTGGATAGCTGAAGAGAGATGCCGACCCTTTATGCTCTGTGGTTCTAGTCCAGCCGTGCAGGAAAAGCAAAAGCAGCAGCAGCATGCTTGTCACTAGAAGGACAGGGATGCTGCTTCTCAGAGCTAATAAGCCTCTCCTATAAGCACAAAATGTTTATATCTGGGAAGCCTAAGTATCCCCACAGTCTGCCTTCTATAGAGATAGATTTTCTAAATTAAGTAGGAAGGTGAACACTGCTTTTAATATATTGCCCATGAATATAATATCTTCATAAGCAGGGTCATAATACTATTCAGATGGGCACAGTTACACAGCTACAAACTGGATTCAAAACTGAAAGGGCCCAATTTGCAAAACTGCTGAGCACTGGCTGTTCCCACTAAGTTCAATTAGAGTTGCAAATTCTCAGCACTTGTGCAAATCAGAGGTGCCAGGTTTTACCAATTATCCCATTCCTACCCTTGGTAAATAAGTGACCACCCGCATGCTACCATACACCTTGTCATAATGTACAGTCATATAATTACAACAGTGTTGGTGCCCAGTGGGAATCACATAGCAATAGGGTTCAGGAGATCTGGGTTTGATTCCAGGCTCTTGCAAGTAGCTCCTGTGTGATCTTAGACAAATCACTTCAGTTCCCAGTGTTTCTGTTTCTCCTCCCAGGGTTTGTTTGGTCTCATCTATGTCAGCTATAAGCTGTTGGAGCAGGGCCTGTGTATTATTATGCATATGAACAGTGTCTAGTGCAGTGAAGTCCCATTCTCAGCTGGTGTCTCTAGGCAGCAGAGTACTGAATTAAATAAACAGTCTTTTTTAAGAAAGCCACCATTGTATAATAGATGACTGGGCCCTAATAACATAAGCTCAGAACCACAGTTTTGATCTCCATTTTCTATTTACGTAGGGAAAAAAAACCCCACACCGTGATGATGCAGAGTAATCCACAGGTTTCCTTTTCCATAAGTTATGGCTTTAATCTTGCAGATCTTTGGTACGCAGACCTTGCACGGATGTCACTGGGATTTCAGTCCCCTGCAGGATCAGTCCTAATGCTTCTATCTAGTGCTGGAAATGTTTCAATAATTGTGACAACGTATTGTGAGACGGGCAGAGCCATTGGGGAAAAAATGATCACAATTAATGGAAAGGAAATTCAAAGAGCTCAGTGCAAGTGTTGTCATCATAAATCCTGATATTATTTTGTTTTATGGGATATGCTTACTTTTATGGTCCAGTTTAGTGTAATAGATAGATGCTGTTATACTGCAGGGCTAAGCCAGTCTCGTTCCTGAAATGGTTATGGTGGGGGTGGTATTTCCTCTATTTCAAACACTACGTTTTTAAAATTATTTAAATAACACAGTCATATAACACTGTTATGTCCTACTATGAGCCAATTTCTAAATTGGCTTGGACAAATCAAAAAAAGGTGGTGTTTACGCTGAAATATTCAACAAATGGGATTTCTTCCTTTCAGCTGATTAGCGAGCTATTATTACAAAATGAGAAGTATGGGGGTGTCACTGATCAGATCCTGGTGGTGCCCTTCCGTCAATTCCTTTAATCGGTAAAGGTTTTGGTAGGTGGTTCCTAGGGGAGGAAGCGCGGCCATGCCTAGATTAATGTAGTAGCCAGCACTGGGGTCATTCACTAAGCCATGGAAAAATGTTGCCCTGCTGCTTGCATGTTGGACGCACAGTTATACCAGCCTTTGGGTCCCTGTCATCCTCACAAATTAGATAGATAGCAGATTGGAAACTATGCAGAAGTTATGGATTCAAAAAAGGGACGTGCATCTTCAGAGGCAGAGAGAAACTTGGACAGATCCGGGAAGAGGCAGAACCCCTCCACACTCACTGCCACTCCAGGTAGAACAAGAGGTGCACATGTGTGGAGCGTCGTGTTTGGGACTTGAGCATTTTTCACTGTGGGTTGGACAGGGCTGCAACAATATCTCACCATGGACAAGGCTGCAATGATGCGAGATTTGCACTTTTCAAGACATTTCAGTCACAGAAATGACCTCAGTGACATCTCCCATTTAGTTGGCCCCTGGAAACTCCTCCAGTGCACTTTGGTGCAAGATATTCATTGTTTTGGGGGAGTTTGCCACTGTTTCTGGCTTTTCGTGAACAGCACAGAGTCCTGTAGGAAACCCACCTGGACTCCTAAGATCCCAAAGATGATGAAGAAGGCACAGCAGATGACCACAATGTTCCCAATGGGTTTAAGGGATGACATCAGAGTTTCCACCACGAGCTTCAGTCCTTGCGCACGACTAATGACCCTTGGGGGGCAAATGGATAGAAAAGCCAGTTAACCCCATCTTTGGAAAGCTCACCTGAAACCTTCCATGTGACACAAGGCACAGAAGTAAAAGCACAAGAAGAACAGCTGTTTCAAATGAGTGGCCCAAACCCAAGAAGTACAAGCAGCTATGGAAGAGGAGACCCCTCAGAGAGGCTGGAGGAACTTGTATATGGAGAGAGCAAGAAGCTAGTCATGTACTTACAGCCAGCTCCAAACCTGCTTAAATCCACATAAAGGCTCCCAGTAACTACAGCGGGCTTTGGGTCAGAGCCACGGAAAGGAAAATCAAGAGGCGTCCCCCTGCTTCTTTCTAGCACCGAGTTACATACACCAAACCTGCCCTTGTGAATCACCAAAAGGAAGGCAGATCTAATTTTAGTAACTTCTGCCTGTATAGCACCCTCCCCTCCACCCTGCCCGAGCAAGTCTTTTGTTTCCTACCTGACCATTTTGCAAAGCTCTCAGTTCTTGCATTTTCTTACAAACAGATTTGGCACCAGATTCCAATCCCAGGCATCAGCTGTGGTCCCGCTGGCCTCTTCACTGATGCCAGAAGAGGAAATGATTGTTTTAATCTAACCTGCTGTCACTGCCTGATCCATTTCCTAATCTCCATCTTCTATCTAGCACATAGGCAGTTAGGATATAATTTCCAGCCAGTCCCTCAAGCTTTACTGCCTTCTATTTATCTATAACCCTAACCATAGTTTTCAACCTGTGGTCCGCAGACTGTTTCTAAGAGGTCCACGAAAGATGATTATGATGAATCAGAAGCCTAGTTTTTCATGTAAACGGCCATACTTAAATTCAAAGAGGTCCAACACCTCCACTTCTTGTTTCCAAGGGGGTCCACAAGTGAAAAAAGGTGGAAAACCACTGGTCTGTAATTAAACAAGTCACCTCAGCTCCAGTCCAGATCCCACCTCTCTTTTAAGCCAGCTTTAGTTTTAGGCCATCCACGAATGTACGAACTTCCGTATGCAGTATGAACCGAGGGATGCGAGTATCAGGTTAGGTGCCAGATTTTTCTGAGCTTTAATCCTGGCTTCAACAAGACATGATCTCCCTACCTTTGTCTCCATCTGTGAAATGAGGATAGCAACATTTATAACTGCCTAGTGCACAGGGGTGCTGGGCGGACTGACGAATGCCTGTGTCATCTTGAAGGGCTGTGACCCATGGCTAGGTCTGAACAGGACTGGCCCTAGCATGGACTCCCCAGCTGCTCCGCTTCCTACCTCTGTCGTTTTAGACCCATTCCACCCTATTCTGTGACAGCACATATTCAATCATTCCTGTTGTTTAGCCCAGAGTTTCACTAGCCGGGCAATAATCAATTAGCTTCATAATGAGAGAACCTCTCTAGCACTGCGCAGGATTTCATAACTGTAGATTAGATTATTCTGTAGGGTGGGGGCCGGCTGAAGGAGGGGTGGGAATGGGGGGGGGGTGGTGAATACACAAGCAATCAATAGCCAGACAGAAACAGGCAGGAAAAACCACAGTTGAGGATGGATTTGTGCCACTTCATTGAGGACCTTAGTCCAAGGACTGTTATGCACATTATAAAAACCACTGAGTCATTTGGGGTCAGACTGACCACAGTATTCAGCACCTAAAGATGCCTAGTGGAATATAAAGTAGCACCCTAACAGGTTAGGTGCTTAATTCCCATTGAAATCAATGGGTGCTAGATATTGGGATCCTACGACCCCAGCTGACTTCCTGCCCTTTGGGCGGGGGGCTGGACTCGATGATCTTCCGAGGTCCCTTCCAGCCCGAGTGTCTATGAAATCTATGAAATCTGATTCACTTTGTAAATTGAGTCCTTAGCGCCAAGCAGCTGACATGGATGCTGCAAAGTGTGCACACACCAAGTGATGCCATTAGGAAGCAAAAATGCCCACTAATCTCCCTCTCTGCCCAACTATGCCCTCCCCCCCCGCAGGGTACACATGACAGTGCTGTTTGGCTTTAATGCTGTGCATAAGAGCCCAGACGCTGCGCTCTCCGAAAGTTCGGAGAGTCCCTCGAGTGCCTTTGTGCCTACAGAGCGAGCAAACTGCAGCGCTCAGTGCTCACGCATAAAACGACGGCTTCGTTTCCTTTCGGAACGGTTGGTTTTAAACTGTATCCTGAAAACCTTAAAAAATATTTCCCTCTTTCTGGTTAAATATTTACTCGAAATGTCAAGGGTAGGTTGTCAATTACCCTTTTAAAAACAAAACAGATGGCGCTATTATTTTTATCCATTCTTCTACCAACAACACACAAAAGGCAGATGCGTCTGCTTCCCAACCTGGCTCGCTTTCTCAGGTAGCTGTTCTGGTTACTTGCTGGATTCTCTGACTTCCTGTCTGCTCAGATCTCCTTGCATAAGAGGGGGAGGTTCAGGAAATGGCAAACACTTATGGCATCTTTCACTTGTAAGGCTCAGTGGACTTCTGCTCTGCCATCACTGCTGCGGCTGCTACCCGAGCTAGCTGTGAACAAGCTGCGCTGGCAGCAGCATAGCTCTGCCTGCCTGGAGCTCAGAGAGGGCTGCAAAACTGCCTGAGATAAATTAACCTACAAGATGCTCCACGTTATGCCGGCTAGACTGTCACCTGTATCTACGCGAGTGACTTGAAAAGGCAACTTGGCTTGGTCTATGCTATGCTGCAGTCATTGCATGTAGACACACTTCAGAGTCCAATCAAGCGTGGAGCGGAGACAAAAGAATCGTTTCTTTCCGAGGACAACTCAGGTTGCCTGTGAAACTCAGTCCCATTTCTAGTGGGCAAGGGGCCATATCACAAACACTGTCTCACCTGGCACCTAAGCTGAAAGTCTCAGCAGACGAGTCAAGCCCTGCATGGGTCACAGAGGTTGAAACCCATCCTGGGCAGGGCTTAGGCACATTACTAGGAAGGTTCGTGCTGATGCACTTGGTTCAACTTTCTCCCACACACTAATACGACCTGAGCACTTTACAAATACTGGCATATTTGTCCTCACAACAGCCCTACTATTCCTGCGTGACAGAAGGGAACCTGACACCTACAAGGACAAAGGGACAAGTCCAAGGTCTCGGAGGGAAGTCACAAAAAGAAAAGCCAGCCTCCAGGGTCTTATTTTGGGAAATCTGACCTAAGTGGCAAAGGGCACATGATGGGAAAGATGGGTTAAAAAATTTAGGGTGCTTGGATTCTTGCACATCTCTGCTCCATCAGACAACTGGTCAAAAACCATAATCCAGCGGTAAGAGGAGGCAGCCTGCATAGCACCTTCTCTAATGTTTCTTTCCAGGCTGACAGAAAAGACTCTGAAGATTTTCAACAGGGGGAAAAAAAAGGTAATCCTCAATAATGAAAAACTTCACTGTCCTCCTAGCTTCACCTGACCGATCCAGTTTGAGTTGACAGCTTTCCAGTCAACAGGAGGACTCCCGCTGACTTCAAAGAGAGCGAGATAAGGCCCTAAAATGAAGAGCAAACTAAAGCAGCCTCAGCTTTTCTGAGCTCTTACTGTCAGCTTCAATGTGTCAACATTAACCACCCCAGCAGCCCATCAATATTGTCCGAGATCCTGCTGATAGTACTGCCTGCAAGCCCACGTTATCTGACCTATGGCTCTGCAACTGTAGGGCAGAGTGAGCCAGCTGGTTCCGGTGTGGTAGCCTTCTGAGGCTGCACTGAGGCCAGTTTCAGTCTACATTAAGCATATGACAAATGGGGAAATTGAAGTTATAGAAGTTTTTTCCAGCATGAAAAAATGCTAATCCCCCGAGTTCCTCCTGCTTCTGCTGGCCTCAGCAGTCATAGTGCTTTGAAACTCCAAGTGTGCAGACACTCCAAAACCGCTGTCAATCTCATCTCTGCTGGAACACATTTACTAACTTTAAGCTTGCTAGTCTGATCAGAGCCCTGGTATAAAGAAGTGACAATTCAATGTGAATGCAGACTTTCCTCCACGGGTAGGGGAAAAAAAAAAATAGCAAAAGGTGATAATATGATAAAGAGGAAAGTGTCTATGGAATGACTATTTCATACTGCGACGGTATGAAGAGTGAATAATTTATCCATCTGCTTTGGAAGCCGAAGCCAAAGCTCTGACGAAAAGTAAGAGAGTGTTGAAGTCTGTCCAAATTAATTCTGAACACATTTTTAATTTTGATTTCTCTCGTACCTTAAGCTGTAGCGCTTGATCCCAACACCAGCAGGTTGAATGCGTTAGGAAGGAATGTCATCGAATAAGCTATTCTCCGAATGGCTGAAACATCAGACAGGGGCATGGAAATGTCTGTGTCACTTCTTCGTGAAGACATTTGCAGTGCTCTGAGCATCGAGCAAGACTCAAATACTTCTGCACTCAGTTTGGGGCCTGCTAATCAATCATGGACACATGGAATTGTGACCACACTATTCCACACGTGCAGATCAGACACAGGCGCGTGCCAATACACTGACGCACGCAGCACACAGCCCTGGTCAGATGCACTAGAAAATCGTTGCTTTGTGTTTTTCTCAAAAAAGCTGAGTGAGCTATGAAAGGAAGCGGGGCCTTTCTACAGAAAAAGAATCAGCAAAGCCTTTAGAAGCAGCAAACTGCCACGAGCCAAAGCAAACATCACAAAAAGCCTTCCTATACCAAATCTTAACAGTCCTCAGAAGACAGGTGTACCGCCAGGGCTTCTCGCAGGCATTTTCCTCCTGTTGCTTCTCCCGTAATCATTCTTGGAGTCCTGCCCCGAACACCTACAGCCCAGTCCAAATGGCAGCAGCCAGCAGCTCACTGACAGGGACCTAGGCATTAGCTCGAATCCCTATCATACAGTCATATTCGAAGAGCAGGCACCGAGAACCTAGGGTAGAAATTCCCCGCCAAGGGCAGAGATCATAGATATTATTTAAGTCCTGAGCCAAGTGTTCATGGCTTAATGCATTACTTACACTTATCTATTCTGGAGTGGCTGCCAGTCCCATTTCAGTTGAGGCTAATTCCCTAATCAATAAGAGCTACCGAGCCATTCAGAAAAAGCCGAGCCCAAGTCATACGCCCAGTTGTACTTGTAAACCAGGGGTGGGCAATTATTTCGGGAAGAGGGCTGTTTACAGATCTTTGGCAAGCCATCAAGGGCTGTATGATAGGTAGCCAGGGGCAGATAAATATTAATTTTCTAATGTTTTTAGGGGCCCCATGGGCCGGATACAAATGGCCTGTTGGGCTGCATCCAGCCCCCGGGCTGCATTTTGCCCACCTCTCCTGTAAACACAGGACCACTGTGAATGGTGGGGCTCCAAAATGCAAAACCAACTGTGCTCCCACACGAGAAAACAAATAGGCAGGGGAGGGCATGGACAGTTGTGTCCATACATGCATCACCGTAAGTGCATATGGATTTCCCCGGCCAGAGATTTATGACTTACTGAAAAGTCCCTGGTTCAATGGCAGCTCTTTTATTGCCTACAAATCTAATTACGGAGGGACAGACCTGATTGCAAACACATTTAGAGAAGGCCTCAATTGCTGGCTTGTTCATGTTTCCTTTGTGCTCTCAAGAGTTGCACGCAGTCAAGTCAATCTCAAACATCCGGGTGTGCAGACAAGGAAACGCAGCACACGCCAAGGAGAAAGCCACAGATGCCCTTGCAGGCTGGTAGCTTTTCCTCATGCAGAGAGTGCCACTGACTTCCCTGGGATCACTCTCATGCAGTTGCCTTACAGTTTGCAGAATAAGAACCCAGTTAATTGAGACCCTGATGCTCGTCAGACTGACCCTTAGCTACAGACTCTCCCTGGGTATTTATAAAAATGCTCTGGGACTGGAGGGAGGGGAACCAGCAGTTCAAACTAAAATGAGAAGGATAATTATTTTACCTAAGGAAATCTCAATTACCTTGTACGTGTTCTTCGTACATATGAAAATGACAGAGGCAAGGAAAGAGCCGGGTAGGTATTAGACTCAATTTCCTCTGCACATATGCTCTAACCCTGAAGCTAACAGCTTAATCTTTTCAATATCGAGATTTCCTTTTCCATATTGTGAGACTTCCCTGCACCCTCCTTCCCATTTAGCAATACAAGCAGGGCCGGGTGATCACGAGGCGCTGACACTTCTTTATGACCTCCGCCCGCTGGAGTCTGCAAGCCCCAAGGCTGCCAACCTGGGCTGTGAATGCATCTGGTTTCACGCAAATTTATGTCCCCTTGCCACTGGCCCTCTGCGAATAGGCTAGCAAACGCATATCCTGGTGGGACTGTTCCCAGACAAAGAATTCCCCGGCAGCACTGGGGGACGTTTGCGGAGAACAAAGTCTGAATTGTTAATCGCAGAGATTCACCTTGGAAACCTGAGTCTAGCCCTTCTGACTATCCAAATCAGGGAACAGAGACCTATCAGGTGACCTACCTGTCCAATCAAAGCTAACTAGCACCGCTCAAAATCCAAAAACCTAATGCCCAACAGGGGCTTTGCGCACGATATAGATGAAGCCTGTCTTACTAGACGTTTTAGAAGAGGTCACGACCGTTTATAATCATGTTTGTTGTTCATGTTGCAGGCAGGGATCAAAATCCGAGCCAGAAGCAGGGCCCCATTTTTCTTACTATGAAAGACGCGTTCTGCCTTACAGCAAAACAGCAGCAGAAGGAGAAATAAGACACAACCCGCTTGCAAGGAGGTTGCGACAATGATCTGTTCGAAGTTACTACACAACAAGGACAACCGGGATTGCATTAGCTAGGATATCGCACATGGTAAGAGTATAAACCCTCGTGCTTCAGGGCGCAAGTCAAACACTAACTGTCCGAGGTCAGGATAAAGCTCTCATTTAGGGTCGACTGCCGCGCACTTGACCATTACAGGGTTTATTGCTCCATCCTTGAAGCCTCTTATGCTAGCCTTGGTAAGAAATGGAAAACCTTGTTTGGAGAGACCACAGCTCTGATCTCGACTGGTAATTCAGATAATTAGTACACGAGAAGAATTAACGGGGGATTTGGAGGGAAAAAAAAATCATCATCACATTTCAGGTTAAGCAACAGTTTGGTCTCCAAATCTTTAAAAATTAGCTGCCACCTGCTACTAATGTTCCCCTTTGTTACAAAAGCCATTGATTGCCTGAAGGAAGAGGGAGAAGGAGCTGTTAAGAAGCACTTTGCACAGAGCAAATGAGAGCACAAATAGCAGGGGATGTGTGTTTTAATGAGCAAAGGAGGCATTGATCAGTTTGCTACCACAGTGAGGCCTGCTCCTGACAATGCACTCAGCACCTGGAGCTCCCCTGGGCTCCAGCAGGACCTGTGGATGGCCCTGGCTTCGCAGAATCAGCCTGGGAGTCTGATGTAGAGCTGACGACAGGTCGCACAGAGCTGGAGGGCAAGACCGCTGGACAATTTCTTTGTTTCCTTTCTCGCTGGTCTATTCCATTATGTTTCTGAAAACATTTCTCTTCCTTGATGTGGCAGACTTGGGGCACTGATGGCACCTCCAGGCTTGCAGCCCCTTTACCATCTTACTTAGCCCTCACCTGCTACTTACCTTAATGGCCTGAGTGTTCGCAGGAGTCTCAAGACCCTCAGCATCCCGAGGATTTTAGTGCTGCTGTCTGATACCATTGAAACCAAGATGTCAATGACAGAGATGAGAACGAGCACCCCGTCGAGCACATTCCAGCTGCTTTTCAAGTAAGCCTTCTCCCCAAAGCACAAACCTAGTGCCACCACCTGCCCAGAGAGCAAATTGCAAAAAGTTATGACTAATACACCCAATATGTTTCCTCCAGTTGGCAGCCTACAGCTAATGCATTATTTACAGATCCATGACTGCGAGTCCATTTGCTACCCAGTATAGAAACCTAATTAGACAATTTTGTTAAGTGTTATACTGCAAGGATTGTAAAAATAACTTGCAAAAACATCCCAGATTGTCCCTTAACAGCTGATGTATTTTTAACGCAGCTAAACCTAGTTGTGCAAAAGTGACTCTAATATTGTTGAGGTGTTGCGCAAAAGGTTTGATCACATGGTTACTTCTTCAGGCTACTGGGAGAAAGGCAAGAGCAGCTGACCATTAGTGGCCACTGCCCATCAAGTTTGCAAATAAAGACAACTGGGGATATTTCCAAATGAGACCACAATAGCTCTCAAGTAAGCTGAACTACATGAGAGAGCAATACATTCCTGCCGTCCTTGGAGTCTGAATGTGGCTCCCATTCAAAGAACTATTTAAATACATGCTTCAGTTCCTTCAGCCTCAGCACAAGCCCATACAGGTTTTTATGTCATTGAGGTCAGTGGGACTCAGACATGTAGCTGAAGTGAAGCACGTACTTAAAAATCATTCTTGAGAGCGGATGGAGAGATGAGTGGAGGCATCTCATCTCCCAGCAGAGTAAACCGGGGGCGAGGGGGGGACTTCGGTGGAATGACTCTGGTGCAAAATAAGGTGTGTAGTAGAGAGTTAGTTGTTATTCAAAATGGGGACAACTGTTTACATCTTATTCCCCAAGGTAAGTCAGATTTGGACATGCCGATCTCTGGAAAACTGGGAGGAAAGGTTTTCAAATTCCAAAGTAATAACACGTTGCTAACGTAGCACAGTCAGGCTTATTCTTTGGCTTCATTTACCTTAACTGTCATCTCAGCCAGGAAGATTACTGTGAAGATGTAGTTGGAGAGTGTTAGGAAAATGCGTTCCTATAAAAACAAAAAAAAGAAGAAAACGAGAGGCAATGTTTAACACTCTAGCCTTCAAAGCTGTAATTCCTGATATATATTTGGATGGTTACTTAAATGCTCTGCTTTTGTGCTGAAATATGTCTTGGATGGTTTGCTCTCAAAGAAGAAAAAGTCCAAATATTTATATGATAATACTTAAGTTGTTTATAAGGCCCCTTTGCTACGTTCCCTTGTGCCTGTCAGTACCAGGGACAGCTGCCAGCTTTCTGGACGGGCTATAGCTTCACCACAGGTGATGGGGGAAAATAAGTAAAAAGAACAACCCAAACCCACACCGCCCATCTCTCACATGCAAGCCCCTCTTACAATGCTCCTTTTGGCCATTATACATTTCCCCAGGAATGATGCCATTCATTTATCCTTCCCAGGATGCTCAGATGATTGTGGGTGCTTGAGAGAAGCAGGGAAGCTTTTCTGATGATGAAAACTTTGCAGAAGTCTGCGAGCGGACCCCAGAGTACTTCTTAAACCCCATCAACCTACCAACACTCAGATAAGCTAAGTAAATAAGGCACTCCCTATGCAGAAAGGCGATGGAAGACCAGCCGTGTTCAGCTGGGGTAAATCATAGGCAACAAAGCCACAGCAATTTCCCCCAGCTGAGGATCATACCCAAAAATGATTAATTCATTTGCACAAGGCCACAGGCAGAGCCAGGAGAAGAACCCAGAGGTCTGGACCTCCAATTCCCTGCTGTAATCACTAGGCTATGTTCTCCTCACTGCATTTATTCTGTGCAAGTAGCTAGTGATTGCAGATGAGACACGTGGACTGATTCCTTATCTGTAACCAGCGGAAACCTCTCTTTAATGATGCTCATTAAATAAATTATACTTTCCCCTAATTCCTGTACAATTTCTGATTGCCTGTATGGTGAAATGGAGAGCTGGAGCAGGGGAGGGGAGGGGGCTGGCAGGGGGAAAGCTCGCGTGCACACATGCGAGGGAAACGTCTCGCTGTAACGCTGCCAGAGATTCTGGATTTATTTCTGCTGCTCCCTGCAGAGCCGTCCTCTAAGAAATGGAGCTCTCTCTCAGAACCAGCTGGAATTTGAGCAGCCAGAGAAAACACCATGGAAACTCTCCCTTGCCAGCTCATGATTTACTGAATGGGATATAGGAATCGCTAAGTAGCTTGTTTCTGTGCTGGTGTCCATAATTAATCGAGTCATAAGGGCCCAGACGTGATTACATGAGCTGCGAGAGAAAACATCCTCCACCTTCACTGGAGGGTGACATAAAATACCACTCAACAAGGTCCGCAGATGCCTAAAGACCTGCTTTAGGGGCTGCAGAGAAAAGGGTAATGGCAGCTAGAATCAATTAGGGACATTATGCTCCTTTATTGGCACATGTGCTGCAGTTTTAAAGGGTAATCTCCATGGGCCATATCTTGTCCCTTCTGAAACAGGGAGCTCCTGCTGCCCAGAGATGGCCTCCCCTCCTCTGACAGGCCAGCGATAAGTGGGACAGGGAGCGAATGGCCCAGAAGCATTTAGAAAATCCATGGCCCGGGATGGCACAACACAACTATTTTAAACAACTGAAGCTATAATAACTATTTTGGTTTCCACGCATGAACTTTGTTGGATGGGGGTGGGCTGCATGAACCCCTCCTCACTCCCCTGCTCCCTTTTGCTGCTCCAGTAGCATCTCCTGTGGCAACTCCCTTATCCTCTATCCTGCCCTCTGTCCAGGTCATCTTGATCCCCAAATGACCAGTTTCAGCTCCCCCGGTTCCCACCCCAACGCTGCCGATACTTGGATGGACCTCCCCGAGCCTGAAGCCTCTCCTCCATCCTCTCCTGCTACTTCAAAATTGCCTCCAAAACCTAGCAACATCCTTAGCACTGATCGCACCTGGGGTAGTCTCCATTTCCAGAGCCCCCTACCTTGGGCCTCACTGACTCCTCTCTCCTCCATCCAGATTCTCATCAAATCCTCTCATTTCTTCCTTTTGGACAGCATTCAAACTTCAGCTTCTCCTCTCCATCTCTATTGCTGTAATGCTTGTCCTTACCTGGGCCCTTGTGTAGCCCCTTACCTGGGCTGTCACACAAGGAACAACCACTCCGTGGACATCCAAGACAACAAAACACCTGTCTGTGTGAGCACCTGTGAATGGTGGGCCCAAGGAGACGCCATTGGACCAAAGAACCATTCAGAACTGGAAAGGACGTGCCCAAACACCATAGGCCAAATCTGCAGCTGGTGTAACTTCAATGAAGCTTATCCTCATTTAGAGCAGCCAAGGATCTGGGCCGATTGCTGCACGATTCAGCCAGGTCAAGCCCATATGGGAGTACTTTACACCTCCTCAGAAAGGTGGGACAGCAGAGAACCCCCTGATCTTGCTCCCTAGGCATCTCCAAAATACAAAGAGCTGTAGCAGAGATTTCCAAAATTGCCTCAAGGTGGTAAGCATGCAATTCCCATCAACTTTAATTGGGGCTGGGCAACCAAGTTCCTTGGCCAACTTTGGAAAGCTCAGCCTCTGCCAAACCCATGAAACCCACTGCCACTCTTGGGAGTTACATGTCTGGAATCACAGGGTGATTCCCCTGAGGACATTTGCTGTTCAGGCCGCTCAGCTTCCACAGCTTCTTTAGCCCCGCACAGAAAGAGCAATTGTCTGAGCTTATGCGAGCACAGCAAGCCTGACCTTCCCAAGCCCGCTTTCTTTACATATATGGCAGCTGTCCGAGCAGACTCCCTGACACCATCTAATGCGAAACAGAAGTTGAAAAAGGCACCTGTAAGTTAAACAACGGCTGGGAGCTCAAAATAGCTTGTACTGCATCCAAATCAGCCAAGCAAAATTCATTGCAAATGTGAGTTAATGGAGACTAGCACTGACGTGCTCTCATTAAAAGGGTGGTTTCATCTGAGAGTTTCAAAGGGATCCAAATCCCGCACAGCAGAAGTACAAGAGTTCGAAAACTTGTAGCCTGAACGATGAGCCTATTACATTCGCCAGCAGATGGCTATGGAAAAAACATCACTGCCTGGTATAAACAAAACCCTGATCTATAAAAAAAAAAGACCTGTTTTATGCCAAGGGCTGCTTTGCAGCTTAGCAGAGCCTTTGGTGCCTCATTAAACCCAAGCAGATCACACTTCCACCTCTGGGTGCACAGATTCAGATGCAGCCCAAGCTGGGGGTGGGGACGGACTAAAAGCTGCTTGTATCTGATGGCACTGTGCTGGCCACAGCCCAGCTCTCGGTGGGTCACCAACCATCCAGGTCCACAAAAGCCACCACCACAGCTGGCGTGAACTGGGAGGTTTGCACTGGATCTTCTACCAGAACTATATTAAAAAGCCTACTCGATTTTCATATTTATAGATGGCAACATGATCTGGGTTCCAGTTATATGGAGCTCTGTATCCTCAAGGACTCAAGTGCTTTGCCATCTACATATACATATACATATCCATATACAGATGGCAAAGTACTTGAATACTTTCATATATAAATGTAGCCTTCAGTTGCTCTTTTATTTTGGCATGGGGCATGGCTGAGATGCACGCTGGATGGTTTGTAACATATTGCATATATATTTCATCACAGGATACCCCTACTTTTGGGGTGGAGGGCAAAATAGCCAATTGCTACACAACACACTACATGACGGTGAGAAAAACAATCAGGTTAAGAAACTTGGAGAAAGCTTATTCTCTCAAGTGGAGGGTTAGGGACATTGCACTGTATGCAAAGACTGCACAGGACCTTTGTTTTAAGATCTTACTCTAAGGTCCACCAAGAGTAATCAGCGGGCCCCATTACTGCAAAATGAGCAGGCGTGTGCAATATGTTAAAAACAGTCCAGCGTGCATCTCAGCCATGACCCATGCCAAAATAAAAGAGCAACTGAAGACTACACATTTGATTGATTGAAGCTGGTGTTAGGAAGATCTTGTTTGAAAAATCATTATGCAATCTATTAAAACAAATGGTTCAGGGAAATGGAATTACACTGCATATATCAATTCAATTTGCTCATGTCACAACAAAGATGATAGACAAAGGGGAGAGAAAAAGTACCAAATGATCAGCTTCTCCCTTTCTCTTCCCACCACACATGCACGCTAGTGCAGAACAGATGGAAGGAACTAACATTGCGTCGAGAGAGTAAAAGTGTCTGACTGTTTATTGGAGAAGAAAATTGAGACAGATGTCATGGTTATGTCATGTATTAAAAACAATCTGATTGTGACTGGAGAACTGGGATATTAAAAGGGGAAGCCTTGGTGTCTTCCATGGCAAATAAGCACTTCTTTATCTTTCAGAATGAGGTGCAGGGGCTTTGGTGAGGGCAAAGGCCTGAAAACCTAAAAGAACTCTTGTCTATCTACAGCCTCACAAAGTCCATGTCAAGCGTGTGCTGCAAAGGTAAATTAATGACACGCAGACGGGATGGATTTCCTGTGGATCAACCGTCAACAGCAAATCACAAACAGGTGGGACCAGACCCTCGGACGCAGCCACAGTGCAAGGAATGTGAGGGAGGGACAGCGCATGGAGGTGCCTTAAAGCTCCCAGACACTGCCATGGCCCTGGTGATATTCTCTGCACAGTTGTCCAGTAAGTGCTACGTTAAAGCTTGAGGACTGGTCTTACTCACGAAGATAAGCACAAAGGGTGACTACATCCCCCAAGACCAGTGCAGGGATTGTCCTTATCACTTGCACTCCCAGCAGCAGGTATGGAGCCCCAGCGTTGGCTGTCCACTATTACACTTTTCCACTTGGGGGTGGAAATCCTTCTCCAGTCTCATAGATAAGGCTTGGGGTCCAAGCACAGTGGCAGTGAGGTTCAAAGCACCTGCTGGCACCTACGGATTAGATTCCCCCCTGCCTGGAACGTGGGACCAAATCCACAGTTGGTGTCAACTGGCATGGCAATTATGTCACCGTGGCCACACATGGGCTCACAATGTGACCACCTGTTTCCATAGGCAAACTGAAGCCAAGAGCCAGGACAGCAAGACACAGGGCAATGCGACTTGAGCTTTGATGGCTCCGCTATAAATGCAATAATGCAGAGGAAAACGTTAATCTGCAGGGCAGGTCTGATACTTACAGCACTGTGGGGCTCAATTTTTGGCCGTTCCATAGCAATGGTGATGCAGTTCAGGAAAATGATAACCAAGACGACATGATCAAACATCTTGTGAGTGATGATTTTATTGCACATCAGACGGAATCTGCTCAGAAAAAACAACACAAACACACTAGCTGTTAACAACTGACTGGCCGGAGATGAAGATACTCCTGTCAAAGCATCCATTTTATGCATGGCATAAGAACTGAACTTTCTGTTTGACAAGCAGAGGCGTTACAACCTCCCAACTCCCTCCCTAGGGCAGCTGTTGGTGTTAGCAGATATTTCTCAGTCTGAACAGATAACGGCTCAAGCCACAATAGACGGCTACAGGCCAGGAACAACACAATGTTCAAGGGTGGTTGGCTGGGTCTGGTTGACTTGGCTCATGGTTGAGAGAGCAGGCATTTGCAAAGCTGAGACTATCTAGTCAACTTTGGATTTCAGTGCCCCCCTTGTCCTTGCAATCAAGGACTTTGGAGGTCTGGTCTATCCCTGCCTCTAGTTAGAAAATTAACTCCATTCCAGTATGGCATGCTATTAAACTCCATGCAGAAGAACAGAAGCTACACAGTGTGGCAGATGGCCATACACCGACCCAGGTTTTATAATAAGGTATTACGTTTCTCAGAGGTGGTTTGTGAAAATCCAGGTAATCTCTGTATGAATGAGCTATAAGAGTGATCTGAGCTTATTCACCCTAAAATGGGAGGTGGCCCCCAAGAATAGCTGGAGCATGGCATGAGTATTTGTATCATGGCACTGACGCCATGTGGCCGTGTAGCAGCTGAACTTGGGAAAGACCAAAGAATTTGGCATCGTGTTTCCCTGTGTAAGGGAGAGGCATTTCCTGCACCTGTGTCCAGGGCAATCGCAGTGGGTGCGACTCGCATGCAGAAGAGGTAGAAGAAAGGGCCAGTTAAGGAGCTCCCAACAGAACTTCACATCTGTCTTCATATGCAGGTTCATGTTCTTAGAAACCAGGGTGTGAGCAGCTCCGCCAGCCTATTATGGACTGAAGGGCAAGAATAGGACTCTGATCCCATGACCTTTTGGATGCAACTTAACTTTCCCAGGCAGCAGGGAAACAGCTCCTCCCAATGTGCCATGATGGCAAAGCTTCTCATAGGCATCTTTTCTCTCTCATGAGTAAAGAGCATGTTTGAATGAAGCAATGCCTGGGATCTGGCTATTGATTTGGGAGTTACAGCTTGTGCCCACAAGCCCTTAAGATTGAAGAGTCCTCTGTCCTTAGAGAGGATGTGGAGCTATATACAGCTTACCAGCCCTTGAGGGCTGATGGTTAATAACCAGGCTGATATGCTGTGCTGTGCCTCCAGGAGACAAAGCATGTGGCTGAGGGAAGAAGTGGCTTTATAATACTTTTGCACCCTCTAAATACTGGGCTGTTCCAGGGGCTGAACTGGCCTGATGAATGGTTAGAGCAGAGGGCTGCTCTCTGAGCTGAGAACAGGGATGTCCCACCGCTATGCTGTGAGCTTTGGGTCCATCTTTGCCTCTGTTATTCACATGCCCTACCTCAGGGCTTACAGTAGCCCTGTGATGTAGTTGCGTTGCAGAAAAAAAAAAAAGTCTTCCCACCCACTTACAGCTGCCCTGTATGGCCGTAGCTGGCCCATAACTGGCAGGCTAGCATGCAGCCACTTCTCTGATCCTTGAGGTCTCGGGGCACCGTGGCCCACTGTACCTGGTTACCTTCAGTGTTACCCGTAGTTATTGCACTGTTACTATTCAGAGGTGCAGTTGCCTTACTTAGAGTGAGGAGCGAAGATGTAGATAGACCAAGAATCTCTCTCTTTGCACCAGGTGGGCAGACGGGCCTGTATCCAAGCCTTCGCACGGTCTCGTTTGCTCTAAAAGAACAACAACAGCTATACAGCGAGCGGTAATCAGTTATTCTGAGCGACTACAACACCCATCCGCCATGGTCTGAATCCCAGACAAGCCAAATAACCAAGCGTGAAACTCTCGAGACACCTTAATTTCTCCCCCGCCCCGTCAATCCAGAGCTGTCACAGCAGCATGGCAGGTCTGCACGCGGAGGTCATTCCTGAATGTCACGTCTCGTGTGCACGGCAAGGTTAAAAGAATAAAATTGTCAGCGTGGGTGGGCAGGCCCTGCTGTGTGCCTCACAGATGGATTGATGATACCTAGTGGCGCAGCAGGGCGGCTCCACGTGCAGAGATGCCGTAAGTGCTCTTGTGTAAAAGGGGCGGGAGGACAAACAGTCAAGGAAAGCCACGGCATGGACATGCCTTGTGCCCAGCAGCCACTTGCCATCACCACTCGCGCCTGGAGATCACGTTTTAAAGAGAAAACGTGATCTATATGGGCCTTCAATATTTGGTGAAGTCACAGCGCGTATGGAAGGGGGAATTGCCTTTGCTAAGCAGTCAGCAATGCTAATTGTCAGCTGAACAGTCACCCCGCTACGTATGGGACTGCCGTTCCTGAGGGAAAGGGGGGAAACCCCTGCAGCTAAGAACGGAGGCTTGCCCCACAAGAGTCCAGGACTACTGACAGGGCCTAGTCGGGCTCCAGGGGTTCAGCATTTTATTTTGCATGGCACCATAATGGCATATGGCCCACATCGGTGGATCTCAACCTTTTGAGATTCAAGAGACCCCTTGCAAGTCTTTTGAATTTGGCAGCCCTCTGCTCGGGACCCACTACTGTGCCACCACAGCTGTCCTCAGTGCCTCTCAACTGCGGAAGGGCGGCTGCTGTGGCTTCAGCCAGCTAAACGTGCCCTGCAGACACTGCACAGAGCCAGGGCAGGCATGCCTGAGGCATGGGTGTGCACTCCTGCTGGCTTTAGTAAATGTAATGCTGTGTGCATCAGCTTCCTGATCTGGCTGTGCATGTGGGATGCAGGGCACTGCTAGCTGGGTGCAGTGGCAGTGCCTGTGCCATGGCTGCCAGCCGCGTGGGGAAAGCCGCATCACTCTAGCTGAGAACCACCGGCATGAAGCAGACTGACCGGACAAGCAGATATACTAGCCCTGGCCTGAAGAGCCAGAAACCAGCCCTGGTCAGCTGCAGGCCTTCTGCTTACTTCACAGATGCTTGCTGGAATCTTTTAAGGTTTAATTGTAATGTAAAAAAAAAAAAGAGGAAAAAGAAAAAAAGAGAACCTGGAGGGCTCCCATGAGTGCAGCCAGCACCTCTGCCTGCTAGACAGTGCACCTGTGTGGACTAGGAAGAATTGCCTAGGACTTCCATTTTGCTCCATGAGCACAACACTGAGATTTATAAGGTTATGAAGGCCAGAAGGGACCACTGCAGGCCTTTAGCTTGACCCTCTGCACCACACAGGCCCTGGGACCTCTCTGAATTCAATTCTTGTTGGAACTAGAGCCCATCCTGTAGTAGAAGAGACAGTCTGATAGATGCTCATCTTTTCCAGCAATGTCAAGGTGCCTGAAGGAGTGGAGGATGGATTCAGGGGCCTTAGCCCTATGTCCATGAGAGCTAACGGGAGGCTGCCTATTAATCTCAATGGGCTTTGATGCTTGGCCCTTAGTGTCTGGCTGGAAGTGAAATGCAAATCTAACATCACATGCATCTTCCCCTATGTAGCACCACCTGTAAAGCAACTAGAATAGCACCTGCCCCTGAAGGCCAGAGCGCAACACCTCCACCGTGGGTATGCTCAGAGCACCCATTTCCCAACGCAATGCCCGGCTCAAGCTTGCCCAGAGGATGAGTGGCTGACCCAGCGGAGAGGTGCCCTACCCAGTAGACCCTGCCACCTCCAGCAGCCCCCTCTACAGGGTATCAAACAAAGGAGGGTAAACATTTCTGCTTTAGACAGAAGACGCCGTCTGCCTCCCGAGCTGCACGCTCAGCGATTGGAGGTAGTTTGGAACGTAAAAGCCAGAGCTGTCAGGGTAATTGAGTGGAATGGGTGAAATGCTTTCTGTTCCTCTATGCACTCAGCCAGGAGTCTCATTAGAGACAGGTAATAGAAAGCGTGGTGTCCGTTTTAATGAAAACGCCTGGTGACAAACCGAACCCTTTGCAAGCCACCTTCTGAAGGTAATGAGGACGGTTTTGATAAAGAAAAGTTAGATTTATTCCCACTTCCACCCACCCCAGCCCTATATAAGAAGGTTTCATAACTTATTCATTGTAGTCGATTTTTGCCCCCATAGGGGGAGGAAGAGAGTCAGGAAAGCTCCCACCTTTCCAAATCACACATCCATGGGTTTGTATTAGCCTAGTTGGTTTAATAATCCAGATATTTAAAAAAAATATATATATATATTATATCAGTGCCTACTTTGAGCTCTAGACAGACCAGTGCTAGTGACCCCAGCCTCTAGGCATGGGGTTATAGCTGCAATTGGTCCACTTCAGTTTGTAGGCTGGATGGATTCCAGAAGTCTCTATTATTCAAAGCAGTTCTGGTATTTATCTTGGGGATTTGTAGTGAATGGTAGTGCGTCAGCAGCACAGAATGCTTCTTTATGTTCCTTTTGTCCAATTTTTAATGCCAAAGATATTTTGGGTTTCATCTAATTGTTGCAGCTAGCAGTTCATAGGCTAAATCAGACAACAAAGGAGAAAAGTGATCTTCCAGCCTGTCCCTCTATTTAATATAAGCAGTGGGGATTTAGATCCCCCAGTCACCAGCTATGGTTTCCTCAGATAGGACCATGTTCTGTTCCTTGCTATGCTGGTGTAAATCTGGAGTCTAGGGGATTACCCCATTTACACCAGTGATAATTTGAGCCAAATGTAAATTTTTGTGAAATAAAAAACCAATGCTTCCAGCCTACTCACTCCCATCAAGTGCTTTCTCTGGAAGGTCCAGACACACAACATTGCTTACAATCAGCCTGATTGCTGCCTGCGTTGGCATTATGTTCAAAGAGATATATCAATTATGTTGTTTAAATCATATCCATTTGTTCATAAAACACACCTGGACAGGATGGATTAAGATGGGGAAGAAGGATGAAGAGAAAAAACAGGAATTTAAGTTGCTATGATTTTAGACAAAGTGGTATGCACATAACCCTGCTGGCTAGCCCAGGTTAGATTTGCTCTGCACTCGGTGCTGCGCCCAGATAACAAAATATATGCCCAAGTGGTTGATTCGGTGGAGGAAGGGCATGTCTAACTCACTGATATTAAATGGCATTTCCTTTGTGTATCAAAGAGGGAACGGAGCACCCTTCACATGCTGCACTGGCGAGACCTACTGCTAAACAGACCCTGGATTAGGAATTTCATTTATTAATGTGCTTCGGAGAGAAGAAGGAAAGCACGTTAGCATTAGAAGATGACTGATACACTTCTTGGGGTAATGGAGAAAGTCTGATCTATACAAGTTTTATTATAGGAAAAGAAATCTGCTGAATACCTATCTGTCTAACAACTGACCTGAATGCAAGCTAAAAGCTGTATTGTGAGTCTCGGGCCTTGGTTATTTAATTCGAAACATTTAGGAGGAGAAGGCTGAGACAACATTGTGAGTGTTGATCTGCTGTTACAGAAATAGTGCAAGACAGCCAAAGATGAAAGCAGATGTAAAAGTGCAAATGGAACGATTCGCACTTGGCATGAGGGAGGAGGGGGCTCTGTTTGAAGAGCCTCTTGGTTTTAGACTATGTAGGTCCCTCGCTTGCCCTCCTGGTTTTCAGTCATTTAGTTTCACATGAAAGGGGATTTTTTGTTTGTTTGTTTGTCTGAAGAACGGGGAAATTTTACAGCCGGCGTGTGTGCTGATGTGTGACAAAAAACGGGCTCAGCAGATTTGAACAGCAAAGATCTCAGGTCAGATCTGCATCTCCGTCCTGCCTGCACAAATCCAGCGTCATAGCAAGCCATGATCAGAGTGGATTTATTCCAAATGTGCACCAGTGCAATCAGGCACAGAAGTGGTTGTATTTTGTGGAGAAGAGATAATGGACTTCATTCTGGTTTCACACACGCCAGTGTAAACTCACTGCAGACAGAGTGCAGATACCAGTGTGAGCTCAGACTCAGCCCTTGCTCTTCTTTTTATTTCAGAGCAGAAGTGATCAAATACATCCAGCAGCGAGTCCTTGTTGAGCTTTACTTATTAAGTGTCCACTTAGCCCTCATGGGTCATTTTGATCCAAATAGTCCCCCCTCTCTCCCCAGAAACGTCCCACCAGAAATGGGAGCTCAGGAAACTGATGGCTTGGTATTATTTCATTAATTTAAGTGCTATTTCCTAGTAACTCGGGTTTTGTGATTTGCAACGTACATAAGTTTTAGCATGACAAAGCACAGGAAACCGAGTTTTTATGGAAGGCTAAAACTAATAAAGAAGAGGAAAGAACTATGACTCTTATTTTGCAATTGTATAGCACTTCTCACAGGTCCTCAAAGAAGTTTACAAACTGTTACCAAGAGCAGCCATGAAATGCAGCCACTTCTAGGGTGGAAGAACATCAGTCAAGCTGATGATCCACTACTACAGCACTAGGCAACAAAGCAGTCAAGAGAAACTTTGGCAAAAGTACATCAGAGCGAACCCAGCTCTTAGAAACATTGCTACAAGCAGGGTCTTTAGTCAGCTTACAGCAAACATTTATGCTGTGTTCAGTTGCTGATCACCATGGTATCTGAGCAGCTTAATATACATGGAAAGCACACAGGCTTCATTTTTAAAGGTCTCATTTGAGAGA
The DNA here is from genome assembly GCF_001723895.1 of Crocodylus porosus. Lineage (NCBI taxonomy): Eukaryota > Metazoa > Chordata > Crocodylia > Crocodylidae > Crocodylus > Crocodylus porosus. The sequence continues at coordinate 10,194,795 of NW_017728928.1, forward strand.
TGCAAAACACAATCTGATTCAGAAAGTCCTGGCAGGCGGTTACCGGTTTATTAGCTGCAGGATGTAAAGAAAGAGATCCTGCACGCTCTAATGCATCCCTAACACTGTTTGCTTCAGGTAAGGTGGGAAAAAAAAAATCTGGCTTTGAATAGGACAGAATGAAAAGACTCCAAGCTAGCAATAAGAGTATGGTCTTTTGATTATGTTAATAATGCTTCTTTCAGGAGCAATTAAACCTCCATTTCTTAAAAATGCAATTCGTCTTGTAGCAAGTTAGGAATCAAGTTAAAACGCTCAGTTAAAATGATATCCTGAGAATCCATATACGAGAGGCAATAGGATATTTTTTTCTGAAAAAGCAGATTTCCGGTTGGTGGCTATTTTGGGCAGAAGAACCTCTCCTTTTCCTTGGTATGTGCTTTGGAATAATGTTGGCCTTCAGCATCGATCTTTTCACAGCTTCATGAGCTACACTGAAATATGCCCATGATCTGTGGCTTTTCAGGCTTCAGTATTGTTCTCGTTGCTTGGAAAACAATTACTGTTCATCAACATTCATCCTAATGCCACAAGGCCTACGTGCTTTCACAGCCATGCTGGTTACTCAGTGCTCTCAGTGCCCAGGACGGTAGACCAGCCAGCGTTTGTGCTGTGCTGTGGCCTCTCGTCCAGCCAACTGTAAGCATTTCAGGTACTGGCTAGTGCAATGCCTTTTCCTGTCCAAGTATGGGTGACCAACAAGTTTTATCTCCTTTCTCGGACTGCAGTTGGGTCACCGCCCATCCTATCAGGTTTGCTGGTCTCTCGAGGCCTGGACTAAAAAGCCAATTAAAAAAAACATCACCAAATGAAGGCGCCTCCAACCCACAGCACTGGTTTCCTCCAGCAATTTATCCCATACACGGTCATTCTGCCCAAGGAAAGTAACCGAGCAAGCAAGCAAATCCTCCCCTGTTTTGGCAAGGTGACTCCCACAGCCCTAGTCTTCCTCGTGGTTGGGAAAAGGAGAGGTCTTTCCCCCCTGCCCTACCTATTCCTTTTCCTACCTGGCAAGACAACCAAGGCCTTGTGAGCTGACTGGGTGCTAGAAATACCTATTATTCAAGGTCTCGGAAGACTTCCTCATTCACAAGGCCCATCGGTCAACCCTATCGTGTCTGCCCAATGCGCTCCTCTCCCCGCTAGTCTGGCCCTTTAGGCACCTTCCTGCAGATCAGGATTTTCTGCCCTGGGCAATGAATCACACGCAGCCCTTTCTGTCTTCAGCGTGAGACTCAACGCAAGCACTTTTATCACCAGCATCAATCCCGATGCCATCATACTCAAGGGAAACAAAACTGGTGAGTCCATCAGGCACATCAATTTGTGACAGGAACATGAAAGCCATTACCCTAAATCTCATCAGGTTATGACAGTTAATTGCCAATTTCTCTCTCTTGAAAACTAATTTTACCTGGTTGCAGAGCTCACCCAGCTGTCTGAGAGCAAGGGCAGGCTCACAGCACAGGAAAAGACTAGACCTCTGGCTGAGCTATGTAAGGTTTAGGCTTTTTTTTTATTAGCAAATTGCCGTCACGGATTATTGTGTGTCATGGTGTTTGTAGCATGTTTCTCTGGATGAGGAGTGAAATTCTACTCATGGAAGATGTTTCAAGGTCTTGTTTAGTCTTGGCAACCCCATGCAGGCTTTGCTAACATAATAGAAAAGGCCAGGGATGAGTGTTGGAAAAGTTTGCAATAAATGAGATGTTCGTGTCATATTTATACTCGTGCTGCTTTGGGAGGTAGAATCCCAGGAGCCCTTCTGCGCTCCTCCAGAAGCTGAGCCAAATCATCACTGTGTAGGAAAGCCTGTCTGCAAATCTTTATTTCATTAGTTGCCTTCTACATCTGCTTATTGCCCAGAGGCCAAATGCGGCACTGGCTTCGCCCCTTACTATTCCCTTCGCTTCACTGGATGAGGTGTAGGCTGGCTCACAGTTTACTTCTTTGTATTTTAGCTGCATATTTAGTGCTGATGAAGTTTCTCTGTGGCTTAAACTACTCTGGCATTTACACAAATTGGGCGGTGGCATCTTAGTGGCAATTACAGGCATTCATTTGAAAGCACAGATCCGGGGAATATGTAAAACTGGAGATGACTCTTCAGCACTTCGCATCTCTAATCAGCTCAAAATTACAGCTGATTTTCCTTCTCCCCCTGCCATGCTTTTTAGCTACCATTTCCTAAGTGGCACTTTTCAGACCTATGAAAGAGAGACACTTATTGGACTAATGCCTCTTCATCTTGAAATTAATGCAAAGCTTAATGCTGCCTCTATGCGACTAATGTCTCCATGAGACTAATGGACCAAATTCTGCCCTTGCATCTCCTGTTTATGTCAACAGAAATTCCCTGCTTTATCGCAGAGAAGAATTCAGCCTTGTAGCTGGAAAAAGGGCAAATTATCACGCTCTCTCATTAAAAAGAGATGCTATTGATATAATCGAAAGACCAGCAATGTGCAAGCCCTTGGCCCACTGCACTGGACCCTACCTTGGTCTGTCTGGTACCTCTCTTGGGATTGCGGAGCACCAGGAAGCTCCTCTGCTAGTGCTCTGGAGACTGTACCTTCCTGTCTTCCTACCTTGCCCGCTTCCCCTTCTCCACAACGGCCAGCCGGCACACATGCACTGACTTAGCCCAAAGTTACAGGGGAAATACACAGTCATATAAGCCAGGTTATATCTTCTGCATATACAGTGTAACTGGAAACAAAAGTATAACCAGTTGAACCAGACACGCAGCCCAGACTCGCATCATAAAAATGTCGGTGCTTCACCGGGTTGGCCGCAGGTCTCGCTAGCCCAGCAGCCTGTATCTCACAATAGTAGAGAGTGCTAAAGGGGAATACTATATATTATGCAGGTTCTATCCAGACTCACTGGTCTGCTGCCCTCTTCTGCTACAGCTTTCAGCATTCAGGGACCTAGGAAGTGCTAATCTGGAGGCCACACCACTAGCCGTCATATTTAATACCCACTGGTGGACTTGTCCTCCAGAAGCAGCATGCAAAATGTAAGGTTCCTCATATCTGGTATCACTGGGCTTTCCCTGAAGCTCAGGAGCTCATCAATCCAAGCTAACTATAGTGTGGGAGGGGGCAGCTGGTGTTTACAAGACCAAGAAGTGTTGCACGCTCCCCTTCAAAGTGCATCCACCGCTCAAACAACATTTTTGCCTGTCCTGGCACTGAGAATATTATTCAAAAGCCAAAATTTCAGTTTGCAACCTTTACCTCCCCTCTGCCCTGCTCTCCTCCCCTCGCCCGCTGCAAATTGACAAGCACCGAGAGATCTCAGGCCCACGGAAGAGAACATTTACGGAAGGGATGCTTTTGTGTGGGGGCTGATAATGGATAGAGCCTTCTTGTTGGCTAAGTGGAGGGGCAGATGTGCTCAGCCTAGGGCTACCCTGACGTGTCTAGGGCCAGGACCATGACTTGTCCTTTCATAAAGCACAGTGTACATGTATAGGACTTGGTAGGGTAGGAAGAGCCAAGGGCCCAAGATTACTTCAGAGCTCTAATGCGACGTGGCACTGAAGTCTGAAACATCAACCAGTATAAGCGGTGCCAGGGGAAGTGGGCTCCCATAACCCAGGTGCCTGCTGTAGCTCATATGCACGGTTTACACTGTATTCTTTGGTCTGGTGCATGAAGGCAGGTGAGAAACAGACCCTGCAGAGGACAGCTGCTTGCGCTCTGTAGCACCGTGCTCCTCGGGGAGCTGGCATCAGTTCAAACATGCACACCAAGAAGCAGAAACAGCTGCTAGCTTTGGCTTACCATGTTGCCTTCGTCATCACAGTCATCACAGTCTTGTCTGGGATCATCCAAATGGAACTGATGTAACAGGGCCCCTGCGGAAGTTTTCCCATTGCAGTCTTGATGCTCTGATGCAGAGGTTCGGCTGCTGTACATGCTGCTGGTTCGGTAAAGGGAAGGCACCTGCAAGGTGTCCTGGAGGTCAAATGAGCCTTTCGTTTCCAGTGATCCCATGCGGTGAGGTAAAGAGTCATTGACGCTCCCGGCCCGACTGGACTGCTCCTCATCAGAGCTTTCCCCATCCTCTGAACTCTCCTTCCCATCTCCAGATAGCAGCGACTTGCGTTCCCCGCTCTGGCCCCGGCGCTTTAGGCTGGGAGCTCGCCCAATGCTGTTCCAGCTTGACCGGCGACTATTCCAGCTGCTGGCTGCACTCCAGGGGCTGTGAGGAGAGCTCCGTATGCTGGACTGAGGAAGGAACAAGGACATGGAGAGAATCAACTCACATGTCTTTGGCCTTGTGTAGATGCAATGAGGGGCATGTGCGCATGACAATTTAAAGTGGGTTAAATGCCTTTACACCACTTTAATGGTGTTGGCACACGTCGGCGGCGTATTGCACAGTAATTCCAGCCGCTGTAGCAAATTCGGCCGCGTAACGAACCTTAAGTGACTTGGGGCACAGCAAACTAAAACTCCTCCTCCGAGTTTTAGTTTGCTGCCCTACAGCTGTGGAGCGAAGCACTGGGCTCCATGCAGGAAAGAAAGAAAGAAAAAAAAGAAGTGGCAAACCTGATTTTTCACTTTTTTTCCCCCTCCCCTGGAGCATGCCTGCCTGCCTGAGCTGTGCGGGGGCCCAGTGCTTCCCTCTGTGGCTGTGGTGTCCCTTGGGACCACCCAAGCTGCGTGGCTGCAGGTGGGTACTGCTGGGGGGGCACCACTGCTACGGAGGGAAGCAGCAGCCCCCCTGCAGCCCAGGGACCGCTTCACCCACCAGCAGCTTGCTCTCCCTTCCCTTCCCCGCCGCCGGAGAGGCAGGTAAGTTTGCGTGTGCGCATGACAAGGGGGTGTAAAGGGCCCTAAATTGAAGTGGTGTTTTTAAAAACCCATCGCTTCAAATTTAGGGCCCCTGTTTCATCTACGCATGCCCTTTGATACTAGCTCGTTGCCCGTTTTCAACAGGCGGGCTTAAAGATACTGAGGTGGTGAGTGGAGAATGAATACCTAGACAGATGGCCACATAAACCAGGGGTGCCGACGTGTGCCAACACCAACACCATTAAAGTGGTGCAAAGGCATTTAACCGGCTTTAAATTGTTGTGCACACGTGCCCCTCGTTGCATCTACACAAGATCCTATTTCAGGCGGAGGGCTGCTTACTGAGTTTTGGCAAGCCATCGAGGGCTGCGTGACAGGCAGCCGGGGCAGAAAAATATTAATTTTCCAAATTTTTTAGGGGTCCCGCGGGCTGGATAGAATGGGCTGGAGGGCCACATTTTGCCCGCCCCTGACATAAAAACCAAGTGGAAATGAAGCAATCACAAAGGGGAACAGAGAATATGATGTGCCTACCGGAGATTTGAGTTCGTGGGCACTGGGATCCATGGAGACGCTGCTGGCCCGGCGAGACTCATAGCCTTGAGCTGCATCTCCAAACATGGCACTCTTTGGCATTGGCATTGGGGTGGCAGCTGTGTGTATGATGAGGGGTGGAGTCAGACTTTTCTTCAGTTCGGGGTGGTCACTCAAGGCCATCACTGGAAGAAACAAGGAGGTATCAGATACTGCTGCCCTAGGAACCAAAAATGACGCATTGAACTCATGCCTGGGGCTGACTAAATGGGCGGCAACACTAAAAAAGCCCTTTCTAATCAGAACATCGAGAGGACAGAGGCCAACGCCATCACAGAGGAGCTGGTTTTCATTCAATGCCAAAAAGGGTTTGTAATGAATGAGTGGCAGGTGGGGCTTCTGTTGAAGTTTTGGATCAGAAGTTGCAGTACTCGGGGGTTCGAATTCAACTGATGGAGTGTAAGTGTGCAAGCACAGACTCGGGATTGCCAATCTGTTGCTATGCAAGTACCAATCTGCTACACAGGCCTCTCTCCAACCCCCTGCATTTCTGAAATCTCTTTCATAATCTGCTAGGCTTTGCTCCCCAAAGTTTCCCTTCTCCAAGAGCTCTTTTACACCCCCTCTTCCCCAGCCTTCCCGTTCTGTTCTCCATCACTACTTCTTTATCTACACTCCTTCACTTCACCTGCCTGAGCACGGTGTCTGGCTTCAAGTTTCTTCCCCTTCCCCTGAGCTCTGACTCTCCCCATCTCCTGACATCCTCTATCTTGCAGGCAAGAAACCTCCCTTACTGCAAGGTCATTTTGACCACTCCCTCTGCCCTGTCTGAGCATCACAGATGTGGCAACCATCTGGGGAGTAACTGCACGCAGCAGCTCTCTGCTGCTGCCCTCTCTCATTATCAACCCTACATATTATATTGTATATAGCATCAAAGCTGGATCTTCAGTTTTACTGGGAGATGATGGTCTCTAACACTACTGCATCTGTTTGCCTTTCATTCGTGACCTGTACCTCATATCTGAAGTCCACTGTAACTTCATGGAGTCAGAAGGGGCCTGATTACTTCTCAAACACTCTCCTAAGATAAGCTTTACCTTCCTGGACACACAATTTTTCATACCAAAGTGACATTGCCCTAGAAAGGCTGGTCACCAGGGCCATTACTTACAGGCTGGGTTTGACAAGTGTTTCTTCAGTCCACCCTCTTCTTCCAGGCTTGGGGGGAAAACATCCCCCTCCGAATCAGACTTAGATACCTCTCCCTAGAGCAAAACACAGCAGCTTAGCGACTGGGATAAATGACAATGTGCAGCCGGGACACCCCTGCTGAACACTGGATCCCATCTCCAACACCACACCTAGTGATCCACTGGAACTGGTACCACAATGGGACATCACCTTCCACAGAATGAGGCATGCACATATTTATACCACAGAACTACTCTCCTAAAGGGTAGACTTGCCGCCTCTGAAAGTGCCCAGGAGGCAGAGGCAAAGAAAGATAACTTGGCTTGTCCTGCTGCAGTCCCACGCTGGCCAGACACTAGGGAAAGGACATAGATCTAGTGAACAGCCCACTGGATGAAAACCAAATCCTCATCTGTTCTCGACACCAGCGTTGCCAATTAGGACCCATTACAGCTGGGCAGGCACTCACACGACTCTTTTCACTGAAGTTTGGATGAAACGATCCAAACTTCAGCAAGAGGCATACAGGATTGGGCCTACAGGACTCAGCAGATAATGGATGCATGCCACTGAAATGGTTCAGGATGCCCTAGGAGCACTTGGAGATCCAATGAAGGACAACGATATAAAATATGACAAGGGGATAAATAGCCAGTATGGCTATTTATCTCAATGCTATAAAATACAACAGATGCTTTTATTTAGGGGGCTTACTTGGGTCCCACTGAACAATTCAGAATGCCGGTGGTGGGATCTCCCAGTCTGATGACGGCTTGACACCAGCAACGTATCCACGAGCCACCTTGAGCCCCTCTGCAAAGCTGCGTTACTAGTTTTACCACCATTGCTTACTATTTCCCTTGCTCATCGTGCTCTGTCAAATCCACAACTCAGGAATTACTGACAACTTATACAGACCCAGTCAAGGCCTTCCCTGCCCAGCCCTCTTCCATTCTGTCCATTGGCACTGAGGAAAGGCACATGGGGGGTGGTGTGATCAGAATACATCAGCTGGAAATGGAGCTTGCCAGAATTATTTCCATCTGAAGAGGGGCTCCTTTTCCAATGAAGCCACTATTCTGGCAGAGGACACCATCCACTGGTACGATGTATACTGCAGGGAAAGTGGGAAGGGGGGTGGGTAGGTCAATGCAGCGACAGGAGAGAAGCCAGGGAAAATCTAGGTGCATAAGAGACCCCAACATCTACAGTGAACACCAAGCTGTGCTACTAAGAGCCCTGATGAAGTTTGGTGCTTGGAGAGAGACTTGGTAGCTGAAGGCCCCAGCCAAGAGGAAAGTGCCAAAGTAGCAGACTGCAGGAGGCGATATGCAATACAGGACCCAGGATGGTGCTCCTTAATTCAGGCAAAACCCACCTTGAAAGCCACAGGAGCATTGCCTGACTAAAGAATCGAGGATTGGGTCCAATTTCTCAGAGGAACACACTCCTCCTTTGGTCCTGCTAAATAGGTAGGGTTTGCTCCGCTCAGACCATGGGCTCTCAGAGAAACGCCATTAGGGCAAGAGAGAAGGAATGAAAAAACAGCCCTGGCATGTAAAATGTCTTCTTGTCCTGCAGGAGCCTTGTGTTATTTGAGGAAATCCACCCTGCGGGACAGGCAAAGTTTTCAAGTGCTAGGGCTATACCTTCTGAGCAAGAATATTCAGTGAACGCTGGCTAATTTGGGCAGATTTTCCAAACTCGGCCTCTTCGGTGGAACATGGACTCCAGCTGGCTTCAGGCCTTCCCTTCCCTTCCCTTCCCTTCCGGAAAGCCACCCAATTCTTTCCGGTCAGCAGGCCTGCCAGTAATTACTCCCTTTTCTTTAACGGGTTATTAAAAAACAATAAACAATGGGAATAGTTTGCCTGGTTGAAGTTGCATTTCTGAAACATTCGGTAACCATCCAGGGGACAACACCAGGTGCTGTTAGAAATGCACAGGAATATGGAGAAGCAGGACTAAAGGAGGTTTTCTGTTTGCCACCCACCCAGCACCAAACCCCATCTCTTTCAGACGGGAAGCGCCCCTGCTGTAGAAGAATACACCATCACCCTTTAAGAGCACAAGGGCCACGTGAAGGACGGCTACAAGCAAGCATCTCACGGCAGGGGCCTGCGGCCATTACCTGTTCGCGTGGTCCCAGCTTGCCTTTCTGGATGGAAAAGGGTTGATGAGAGAACATGGAGTTAAAAACCTTGTGAACAATTACAGTATGCCGAGGTGGACCATATGGCACCATGGATAAGCCAACACGTACAGAAGGCAAGAGAAATGTGCCTGAATACAATACAAAGGGCTTTTGTGCTAAGATATAAGGCAGAGCTTCTAGGAAAGGACAGAAAAGAAAGGGAGTGAGAAAAATAAAAAGAGAGAAAGATGTCTGAGGAGGCAGGGGGGTGAGTGGGCAGGGGAGGCACAGCTGGGTTCACTTGATTGAATAGATTCACGAATGGAAAGGCCGAGAGGGACCACGACCATCTCCTACATTACACAAGCCAGAGCCATCCAGCAGCTGGACCACGTCATCTGGCTGACCTGGCGGTGGGCCTTGCCGCTGCCTCAGTGCTAGCATCGACTTCTCCAGAGCACAGTGCCGTTACACACACGTGTCCATGAGCACGCTTGATTCTAGGTCCCTTCAGTCTTTGGCAGCTGTCTCTGCTCTGCCCCCCGCAGCTCGAGGGGCTGGAGTTGATGTGCACGAGTGGACGGGTCTTCCAGAGAAACAAGGAGCAGCACGTGCAAGAAGGGAAGTATTCGGCACGCTTGCCCATAAAACATCGCCCTCCCTCCACCCCTCTCCCGGGAAGCACGTGCAAGCCAAATGCTTGCTTTGGTGAGCGGCTGTCGAAAGAGCCATTTGCAAGCTCTCCTTCACGGGGAGGGTCAAAGCAAAAGAGCCGACGTAGGCAGGGAAGTTGGGCAGGTTTTGGATGACAGGGTCTCTGCATTAACTCGTCTGACTCCACAAAGAAGGAAGGGACTTAAAATCAAGGCTAACTTGACAACAACAACGACGACGACAAAAAGTAATGACGGCTACTACAATGGGAACAGCATCATGGTGTGTGACCAGGCACCACAGAAAGAGACAACGACCAGACGGCGTTGGGGGGGTGTTCATGCTGAGCTCTTACGTACCACCGACGAGTCGACAGGCAGCTGAATACAGCTTAACTGCCCACTCACTTCTTCTCGCTTGGTGATTTCCTGAAGTAAAAATGGGGGAGGGAAGGGGGGGTGTTCAATTTGTACAGTTTCAACATCAAAATTGAGAGTGGATGGGGGGAAAAAAAAAAGAGAGAGAGAGAGATGAAAGCAAAGAGAAAGGAAAAGGGGTAAAGAAGGGCAGTGTGTGCCCATTAGCTGCAATTTCATGTCAGGATTAAATAGTGGAAGAGGTCGCAACGTACTGGACTCATCGGACATGGCTGTCTTTGTTCAGCGCAAGGCAAGGATGAAAGGTCTGCGATGCAACACAGTCCTTGGCACAGATCACCCTTACCTTCAATTTAAGTGTTTCAAACGGATTTGATTTCACTGCAATGTGATAGCGATTTGCGCTAATGACATACTGTCTGATTATTAAAACCGCGTCCAATCTGGGGTTTTTTTTTTTGCAGCTGAATAATGAAGTCTGCTTTTATTATGCCATCATTAAGTAGGAATACGTGCTTTTAATTAATGGGTGATTAACGCACAATACCCATCATTAAAGCCAAATTAAATATCTAGTTCAAGGGAAACCACTGTAAGACTTGCATTATTTGGAAGTCCTCTTGTTGTGATGGGGCCCAACCCAACTTTCCTGAGTTACAACTCTCCTTTGGAGCCCATGGGCAGTTTTGAGTATCGTTCAAGTCCAGGGCTCTTCAAAGCAACACTTTCCAACCCCTTGGTGAACTTTGTGGTTGTTTTTTTTGGGTTTTTTTTTTTTTTTACGCATCTTTTTGTGTTTCCCCCTCCATAGCCAAAGAGAGTGGACTTATTTTTACTCCTTAGTACCATAGGATGAACACACATAGCTTTGGGAACAGCTGCATGCTACAGAGTCAGTAAGGGGCTTTACACGTCATTTTTGATGTACTGCATCAAAATGTGGTGCTCTGTCCCCTACCACAGCGGTAGCTAGGTGCAGGATTCTGGGCAATTGGGTATTGGATTTTCTTTGTCCCCCATTGCTGTACTCAGGAGCCAGGATCAGTCTTCCTGAACGGAAGGCTAAAATTTGGATCGACGCAGGACAGCAGTGTCTTGCTAAGAATACCTAAGATGCTTAAGTTAAATTATTATTCAATTTGATTGTAGTAAAAAAAAGACCCACGGAGGAGCCCGCAAGGGATAAAACACGTACGCAATTATCTTTCATAAGGTTAATCCCAATCAAGCTGATCAGAGCGTGCAAAGTAAAGGGGACGTGACAAAAATATGATCCAAAATCTCAGTTACTGATGGCCAAAAATAGATTGCTTCCCTCTGGTTGAATCCCAAGGGAAGTTGTTTTCTCAGACTCCTTCACCAGGGCTTGATACTACACCCCCAAGGGGGGTTGTGCTGTTGTTACTGCATCAGTCACGCAGGTGCTCAAGGAATACACGCAAAGCCCCTTCACCGTTGCACCTAGATTGCCCTGCGGTGCGAGACATGGAGCTAAAGACTTACCAGCACAGGGAAGGGAGATGAGACAAACTAGCAACTGGGGATTGCCGGAGACAAGAACAGAATCCAAGGGGAACATGGAATTGAGAGGATTACCAATGGAAGAATATGCTTCAGAGATAATATTATCATGAAATCCCTCAGGAGCAGAGCTTTATGTCTGGCAAAAAGCTCCCTTACCAGGAGCCATTGTTTGTTTCAGTGATAAATCCCCAGGGCAGAGACCTGATAGTTCAGTCAGTAATATCATCTGAGCAGCTCTATCAGCCCAAGTCACAGAGCTCATCTCCCTCGCCTTACAGCTGCCGTGGCTTCGTGCACAAAGTCTGCGTCCAAGGAACCCACGTTAAAAAAATCCACGTGGCATAAATTCCCGCCTCGCCCCGGTGCACCATTTGCATGCAATAGCCAGGTTACGCCCCCCCCAAAAAATGTTTTTTTAAATCCCCACCTCCAAAATGACAGCAAATCCGTGCTTAAACTTTGGAACAGGTCCTTTTTGTTTCTTAACTGCGTGTGTACATCCGGTGCCTAGCAACCCAAGGGCCTGCACAGCCATGCACTAAAATTAACGAGGTGTTTGCAGATTGAGGAAAGGCACTCAAGGACCAGGGAGATAAAGGCGGCAGCATTAAGTGGGTCTCAGTGAAGAAATCAGAAGGAGAATAAAAATAAAAAGCTGAACCCAAGAATAAGGGTCAGGGACGTAAGAAAGAAACACCTGAGAGAAAAGCCTACAAAGGGAGATAATGTCTCATCTAATTTCACTTGGGCAATGGCCTTTTGTGCCTATGTGAACAAGAAATGGAAACAGGTATGATTAAAAACCACTCCGCTGCAAAGCTGAACAAACAGAGCGGCAAGGCCAGATCCTCGCCCGGTGCGTGCAGCTGAAACGCTACCCAAGTCAATGGAGTAACACCAATACATCCCGCTGAGGATCTGACTCCCTGAATCCAACAAACATTTACTCGGTCTGCCAGCTTCAGAAAAATTGGAATTGAATGGAGACATTTGTTTACCATGTTTACTAGGAGACTACTGAGAGCATCTCAGAGGTAGCTGGGGGAAGAAAAAAAAGCAAACTATTGAGATGATGCTATGAACTCGGACACAAAAGACCACACTGTAATCAGCCATGCTTTGGGAGGTTGGGAGTAACTTTGTCTAAACCAGCGCAGTTTTTTTGGAATTACATCAGTGTAACAGAGAGAGGATTTTGGAGCTAACACGGTAGGCCAGATCCCGGCCTCAGCTAAACCATGCTTAATAATCAATATGTGCTGAAAAGCGATTCCCAGTGAAGTCGCATGTTCCACTTAAACCACACTGCATCTGTGCAATGTTAAGCGGTATTAACGTTAGCACGTGCTGCGAGTGGTCACATGCTAAGGGTTACTAATTCTCTTGCCTACACAACTCTGACTTGCCACTAGTTGGCTAGCGAGCAGGGGCATGGCTTGAAGCCAGGACACCTAGGGCATTTTTATATGCATTTCCGACGCAGCGCTGGATGCTTTTAATTAACAAGCTGTGCTAATTAAAAGCACCCGTGTGTCACATGTATCAGCAGCGCAGTGAGTCCCCATGCTGAGAAAGTGGTGGCGGGGTGCTTTGAACTAAAGTACATTCAATGTGTTTTATTTCTAAGAGCACTGCCACCATTTGCTCAGTGTGGCGATGCACTGAACTGCCGATGCACGTGATGCGCGAGGCTCCCAGAGCACGTCAAGTTACTCGATTGAGTATGCTCTGACACACTGGATTTCCAGTGCATTGGTGCAGGCTCTCTGCATGTGTGTTAGTGCCCTAGGCTCTATCTCTGCTCCAGGTGGAGGGGGGACTGGGAGCAGTGCATCCGGGGATGCTGGAGGACTTAAATTGCTTGTTTTATCTCTGTGGAGCAGACTGAAGTTACTCTAACATGCGCCAGGTTGCACGGCCCAAAGTTAACGCTCATCTGAAGTGGCATAAAACTTCGAGAAACTCAGAGGACACTTAGCGTGAGTAAACGAGCTTTAATGTGCAGTCATTCACATTTTAAGTGCCCTTAGTATGGCCTAAGCATAACATATAACTTTACCCTAACTTCACATTAGGTGTTTTTGTTAGCGCTTCCCTGGGATGGGACCAAAGTTAAAAGGAACCCTCCTGACATTAATGGAGCCAGTCCAGATTTAAACTGGTGGCTAAAGGATTTGCCTATACTGTATTGCAGTCAAAGTGTGACTGCAAACGGTGACCAGAAAGCTGGGAAAATGCTCAGGTGATTTACCTGTGTGGCACTCTGTGCTGTTGCAGTGATGCTGCCAGCAGTACCTGATCTAGCTAGTTCAAAGCACTTGGATTTACCTGCATAAGCTGCAGTCACACTGCATAACTGAAGATCGGTATTCCACCGTCTTGTTTCAGTTTTAGAGCTTAACCAATTCCAAGTAGCCATGCACTGCCACTGAAATGCCCTTACGCAGCCAGTGAGAAGAAACTACTTGTTTTAAAAAGCCATGCCATATTCCCCGATGGAGAGCTGCAGCAGGTGATCTTTCAGCCAAGGGACTTCGCTTGAACCAATGCCCTAGACCAGCGGTTCCTAATCTGTGGTACGTGTATCACCAGTGGTATGTAGACCACCTGTCAGTGGTACACGTTAACAGATTTAGCATAATGACTTTATATGACAAAAAATTGCTGGCGGTACTTGAGGTTGTATTGTTTTAAGCTGGTGGTGTGCAATCTGTCAGAGTTTGGGTACCGCTGCCCTAGACAAACTAGTGCAAGGTTCAGTTTTACATCAGCCATTCTTCCACTGGGAGGCCTGCTGCTTTTGACCTGCCCTGACAGGTACTTGGGTAAAGCCTAAGTCAGATCCTACAAGAAAACTTTCTGTTCTTGAGAAGCAGCTGACAATGACCTCTGCTTCATTTTCCATGACAGAAGAGACAATTCAGAGAGGAGCAGCTATAACACCAGGCAATTAAAAATAAAACACCAACCCAGGGAGAAATAATACAAATACCTACTGCCTTCTTCCAGAACAACTCAATAAATTCTCTCCTTAAACTGCACTTGAAAATAAAAAACAAATAGGTTCTATACAGAGTTATTTATAGCGTGATGGAGTATTATGGCATTGGGAGGTGACAAACCTTAATGTTTATTTTCCCCTTATCACGCCTATCAATCAATGGAGACATTACTTTAAATTATAACCTGCCCTACTAGATCCTGATGAATAATGCTGGCTTATGCATGCTGGCCAAACCCCTCTGCAGAATGCAAAGATCCTTCTTCCCCTGCCGTTTCCTTTCTTCCTGACATTTTGTTGCTTTTTGCTCCTTTTTTTTTTTTTGCCTGTCAAGAATTAGGTCACAGGCAGCGCAAGTTGGTTGCTAGTTTCAGGGAGTCCATTATATGTTCATCCAATCTAAACTGGATAGTTAGAAAGACACGAGGTCAAGTTCAATTCAAATCTAAGACACCTGCGCTGTATTCCCACCGGTGCTTAGGGAGGTAGAGGAGATTGAATAGACGCTCCTACCCCTGGGAGTCAGTTGATAGAGATAAGAAAGAATGGAGTTAAAAATGTGCAGAAGTGTTGCTATACTGGAAGGAAGACAAGATCCACGAGTGCAGGCCATCAAAAAGATAATGATGCCACTAATCCCTAACCAGCCTGCAGAACTTTATACGGGTGGCTTTTAATCTGGCTCCTGCACACAGCGAAGCCACTTTCAAAGACATTGTCATAGCATTTATTCCATCAGCACTGACGGACTCACAGCTGAATTCTTGCAGTTGCATTAATGCTAAGAATCCTTTTCATTTAAGATCAGCTAAACAGCTTGGTTTATTACACTCGGTCCTAGCTGTGAAAGAGGGGGAAAGAAGAGCTAGTATTCTCTCCCCATTTTTCTTTACAGGATTCTCCAATCTATTAGTTTCCTTAATTTATCAAATTGCAGAGGGATGTTGGTGTTGGCATCACGGTCACTCTGGAAACAAATAGGTAAAGAGGGGCATATTTTGAAGCATTACCTCAGTCTGGAAACCCTCCACCAGGATGGCCACCAGGAGGTTAAAGAGAACATAATTCCCAAATGTCATGAGGGCGATGAAGTAGAGAGCAGCCCAGGAAGAGGTGGAAGCCATGCCGTTGTAGAGAACCTTGTTCCAGTCTTCCTGCGTCAGGATCTGGGGAGAAAGAGCAGCGTGAGCACTGGGAGACATCAGAGAGGACAGAGGCATCAAAGACAGCAGCGCAAGCACTAGGAGACGTGTCCCTGTTGACATGCGCTGTTAGCGGGGCGGTCTAGGACACGCAGCGTTACGTATGCTCTGGGCAGACAGAATAGCGTCTCCAGCCTTAAACTGGCAAATGGCAGTCCAGCCCAACTATACCACTGTACCCTGGTATAGTGCTGACAGTGCTCCGGTAAATGAGGACATTGCGCTTGGCCCTCAAGAGAAGTACCGTCAATGAATTTCAGATCAGACTTGCCCCTCATTATCCATTAGCTCATAGCAGAGACAGAGAAAACACCTGCGAGTCCCGACTCTCGTGCCCCTACTCATCACTAAACCACGCTTTGGACTATGGGCAACAAGCGGCCCTAGCACCGATTAGTATCACGGGCAAGAGAAACCTGTAAGTGACTGTGAAGTACGGCATTTCCTTCTACCTGCGAGGACAGCTAAATCCAGCAGAGACTGAAAATATATAATTCCCATTTGCCACGTGTATAAATGATTGCTGTAAAACACTGGAGAGATATGACTCCACAACATCTTTCTTGCTCAAGGGACTTGTTGCAGCCTTGATCACAGACTAGTTCTCAGCTCACGTTCCTGCTCATCCAGCACTTTACCTCTCTGCTCTCTCTCAAAACATCGCCATCAGTTATACAAGAGCCTCCTTCTCCGCAGCTGACATTGCTGCTAGCTCTATTTTTTTTAGCTCTCCATTTTTTTCCAAATATTGTCTGAAACCCTTCATCCTCCCCTGCTGCTTCCAATTTTTCTCCCCCATGGCAATTAGTCTTCTGACTTGTATAAAGTGTTCTGGAAAATGGACATGGACTGTCCCTCTTTCTTGCAGTCCCAAAGCATATGTTTGTTCAAGAGGTTTTGCTGGTGTACCTGGAAAACAGTGACGATGGCCCAGAGCAAGGAGTCAAAGTTTTTCCGATCAGGAAGGGTGTCCCCGTCTCTCTCAGAAGCAAACTTACAGCCAAAGAGATGCATCCCTAGAATACTGAACACAAAAAGCCAAGACTGGAATAAAGAGGATGTTAAGGAAATATCATATCATAGGACTGTCTGTGCACCAGGATTAGAGCTATAGGAGAGAGACTTTACATAGATAATTTATTCACCAAAAAACCCCTAATTTTGAGTCAACTGAAACTATTTATAAAAATTTGAAGGAAATTCTGCAAATAGTTTCAGGCAAAAAAAAAGGACTAATTGGAAAAGTCAAAACACTATTTCAACATTTTCCAAACAAAAATGTTTTGACTTCTTGTTTGAAAAAGATAACTTTTTATTCACAGTTTACCAAAACCTAATTTTAAATGAAAGGGGGTAGAAAACTCAAAACAAAGGACTTTAATTGAACTAAAACAATTTTGCTGTGAAAGCCAAAAAAAATCATTTTTGGCCAATCCAACTTTTTTTTTGTTTCTTTTTTAATTTTCCAGTTCACCCAATGAAGTGAAAAACCAATGCTTTGCACAGCTCGGCCCTGCATCTCCCTAGCAACTGGTCATTTAGAGGGAAGCTTTCCATCAGGAAAGAGGAGAGAAAGCTTTTAAGCTGCCGTTTGTCAACCTTCCCAACATCTGTGCACCTCGTGGAGAAACCCAGACCTACCCCCAGGTCCAGGAGAGAGAAGCTCATTAGGATTTGAATTTCGTGAACACCAACAGGTCTGGTCCATCATAAAGACAGGGACCTTTTTTCAACCTCAGTTTGCTGTTCCAATATCCCCAAAATACAGAGCTGCCCAGATCTTGGGCTCTGGCTGAGGGTTATTTATGAACATACCTGCTCTAAAACCTTCAGCACAGGGGGAATAGGCTGGCTGAAGATGGAAGGGCAAAAAGCAAGGGGGATAAAAGAGCCAAGTTTGAGAGACCGACTTAGCTGGGTTTATTCTGCCTGCCCTTTGTCCAAGGAGGGTATTTAGCCAACACGGCCTGCTTGGCCTCTCAACCAGAGCAGTACTGCAATGCCATCAACCCGCTTCATCGGGATTATGTCAGGACAGGAATCGGCCAGCAGAAGGGACCCCCCTGGAAAAGTCCATCGCTAACGCAGATGTCTTATTTGGCAAGAACTGAAAGATTCAGCCAGGGCAGCAAGCCCAGTACCAGGTGCTGGTCCAGGAATGCCCATATAAGCAACGATTCACTTCACTGCGGGCTTCCGGGCTCCTCTCACCTGCTACTAAATAAAGCATTCCCATTCAAGGGAGGACAGCCAGGGTTATTTACTTCCGAAAACACTCACACAACCTACAGAACTGCCTTGGTCTCATCCACTCGCTGGTTTTCACCTTAAAGCACAGAACATCAGCAGCGCATGACACCCAAGTCCTTGCCACACACTCACCTAAAGATGAAGATGAAAAGCATCAGTAGCATGCAGAAGGTGGCCACGTTGTCCATGGTCTTCATGAGGACCACGAGCTGGCGCTGGAGGGCAGGCATGAACCGGACCAGTTTTAGGACTCGCATGAGACGGAAAGTCCGTAGAACCGACAGGCCCCCGCCTTGCTGGCCCACGATCTCCCAGACACTAAGGAAGACAAGAGATTTACTGAATAGACCTCAGCCCCGGGAAAGCAACGCTGAACATAACTGCGTGTAGGCATCAAAGAGAGAGAGCAGGGACAAGAAAAATCCACTCTTAAACCTGGTGGTGTTCAGGGAAAAAGAGGGGTGGGCAGCGGAGAGTCCGTCAGGGATGGCCGTACTGCAAGTGCCATCCGACAGCGGAAACAGAGCCAGATCTGCAGCGGCGTGACAAAAGCACATTAAAAACATGCCCACGAATCACTGGCTGCATCTGTAGGTACAATTCCAGTGTTCACGTGCGACCGGCGGGGGAACGGGCACAGCGAACCAGCTGGATGCTTAACTAGAGCTTTGTTAGCTGAAGAGTTCAAGCCAAAACTTCCCAATGATTGGGGGTGTTTGGATCTGGGGCTTTAGTTTGGGCCTCTCTGAAACGCACACAAAGAAGCCTCTGAATACATGCCTGCGTGTCCGTGTATGTGCATCCATCTATCTATGTGTGAATACGAAAAATATAATAGACAGGTATTCATTATGTTATAGGGAGCTATTGAACACCATAGAGAGAACCAGTGATGGCCTGTTAGGCAAGAAGCTAAGAATAATGCCCCCAAAATTCAAATACGGCCTTGATGAGGCATACAAGTGAGAGGGATGGAATGGGTGTACTCCAGGGTGGGGAGAAAGAAAAAGAAACTTGGAGGTGGGCATTACTAGGAGGAAACAGAAAAGCTGCATGCTATGAATACGACAAGGTATCACAAACAGGTATGGCAGGACACGTGGAAAACTTCAGAGGTTGAAAGCAAGACAGAGATGAGGTGGATTGCTGTAGAGAGTTTTTTCAGGACAGCGGAAAACTGATAGATGAAAGGACTCTGCAGGGTGCAAAGCCTAACACAGGAGCACATTATCCTGTGCTTGACTTCATCAGCTCAGGGAGGGGAAACCCGTGTAGGGAAAACGCCCTGCTTGTACCTGATCACTACAATGATCCCATCAAAGATGTTGTATGGATTTTTGATGTAGCCAAAAGGACCGTACACAAGGACCTTCAGGAGCATCTCCAGGGCAAAGAGACTTGTGAAGACTATATTGCTGATCTCCAGGGCATTGGTGAGCTCCTCAGGCTGGTGCCAAGAATGAAAAGAGAGGAAAAAAATAAGGAGTTAAACAATACGGGTCTGTTCTCAAGGGCTTTGCGAGTTTAAACCAGGTCTGAATTATGAGAGCATATAAATGTCAGTGTAGCAGCATCACTTACACCCCTGGGTCTAGATGAGTAGGCTCGTGTAAAGGAAAACACCAACAGGGCAGTGCAAGATAAAGTACCCATGATAAATTACCCAGTAAATCCACCCTTGACATTGACATTAATTACAGCATCAGTACCGTCGCAGGAGGAGACATTTGTAACACTGTCCAATAGCGAGACTGAGCATTTCCATAACCCACACACCAATTATCCTATACGGAAGGGAATGTCAGACTGCTCTCTTGCACACGCATCAATTCTGGGTCTGCTTTCTTTATTTTCGAGGTATCTTGCTCTTATATAAAACTAACACCAAGACTTCAAAAGTGATTAGTGATTTGCGTGCTGAAGCTGAGATGGTTAAAGGAACCCAATTTTTAGAAACTCCTGTGGAAATTAGCCCCTCTTCGGTGTCTCAGGTTGGGAACCCAAAATCACTTGACTTGAACATCTTAAGTATTAACTTATGCTTTGTATATAATCCTGTGTGCATTTCCAGCACGTTTCACCCAAGGACCCCAACACGTTTTACAAGCAGTACCAAAGCCCCAGACTTTTCACTTGAGCTAGGCATACGCATGTTATAAACACACCACAGAAGGTAAACGGAGGCACAAAAAAGTTAAGTGACTTCTTTAAGACCAAACCATTAGTCAACGGCAAATCTAGAAACAGAATCTGGGAACTCTGACTTCCCCTCCTGATCCAAGCTCCAATTAGCCCGGTAGTCAGGCACAGTATTTAATAACTATGGACACATGCTTCAGTTTCACTGAAATCAAGAGCCAGTGATCTGTTGAACAAAGGTTTGAAGACCAAATTTATAAATGTTATTGGCACCTACAGGTGCATATAGGCACATAATGGGATTTATGAAAGATCCTAAACAGACTAGGCACTTAACTCTCATGGATTGCCACTAGGAGTCAGGCACCTAATTCGCTTGGGCACTTTAAAATCCTGTGTGCCCATCTCCATCTTTAGGTACCTAAATATTGTTGCAAAATACTGTTACTGGCCCCAAGTCACAAGTCTGCACGCTGTATGTTAACAAAGAAAAGTCAGCATCTGGATGACACTGCAGGTAGTATTAATTACGGACACCAATTAAGAATTACTGTCCGAGCCCCCAAGGTCTGGAACAGGCTGCCATCGGAGGTGGTTCAAGCACCTACATTGAACACCTTCAAAAGCAAATTGGATGCTTATCTTGCTGGGATCCTGTGACCCCAGCTGACTTCCTGCCCTTTGGGCAGGAGGCTGGACTTGATCTTCTGAGGTCCCTTCCAGCCTGAACATCTATGAATCTACAGCTCACAAACAAACCAAATGAGAAGAGGAGGATCCTCAAATGAGGCAGTAGCTGAATCTGTAACCTAGTTTGCCTATTGCATGCACTCTGTGTAAAAGGATCCCCGCTCTTCTGAAACCTCACAACAGGGCACAGCAGGGGTGGCTGAAGGACATCACTTGTAGCCTTAGCTCACTATGTGGTCACTTGTGTTTGCTTGTATTTCAAAGCATCCAAGTACCATCTGACTGAAGGGGTTATAAATATGCAGGCAGATGAATACACAGACAAAAACATTTGTGCATTTAATTCTCTTTCATTGGCTCTTATTGCCGAAGTCTCCCAATGTGCTCGCTGCATCTCCCCTTCCAGTTCACGTTGCCTTACTCCCTCTTGGTAACATTTGGAGTAACATTTTCTCCAAAGACTTGGGCCCAAATCATTTTGCAATCATCTTGACTTTGCGCTGTAGTCTCTACAGACTTGCACTGACGCTGGTGGGAGTTTGTTGTGACAAAGCTAAGTCCTTATCAAGGGATGAGAGAAATGGCAGTATCACAAAAAAAGTAGGAAAAAAACTACCGTATGTACATACGAGATACTGTTCGGGCACTTAAAATACCGTAGCCATTTCAAAGGACTTTTATTTTTGTTCAAGGCATAAAAAGGAACTTAGTCCACAAATGAGGTCAGCTCTCAGAAAATGCTTATGTTTCGACAGCAGGAGGAGGGGAAGGTCAAATATTTGAACCTCCTGACGAGAAACCAGAGGGAAAGAAAACAAAGGGTTGGATCAGCTCTTGGCGCGATGTGCAGAGATTCATGCCTGTCACTCTCATCAGTGAATAGATCCCTGAGCTAGAGTTTGACAAACACTTGACATATAGTCCAAATGACTTCCCTAGCTGATCTCAAGTTAAAATTTTAAAAAATGCTTTAGCTCATGATATTATGCACACTTTTGGTAGAAAATGCTATACAGCCTGCAACACACGCACGCAACGTAATAAATAAGGTGTGACCTTGCACGTCAAGTTTCACCTCAGGACAACTGCAAATGCTCGAAGTCTACTTTAGTCGTGAAAATGCCACCTCGCACATAACTGCGACAGAAGAGAAGCAGCCTCTGCGGTTGCGATCATTACAGGGGTTATATTATCAAGGAAAGAAATGCGGTTTTGGAATCCTTCCTTCTCATCCATCATCACCGGTAATTTGCAACCGAGCCGCCAAATTGCACCTTCACTGACACCCGTGCAACCCGCTCAGCTCAAGAAACAACTACAGGACAGCTGTGAAATGGGACTGCTGGCATATAACTAAGGGGCCACGATGGCCCTGCAGTTAGAAGGCAGTGAACGGCCTTGAAGCGCGAGCTCGAACAGGGCACCGCTCGCCCTTATCCGTTCCTAGAAGATGCAGGAAGATGACTTTAAAAAAAAGGCAGCCAGGAGAGGAGGTGATTTGAGGCTAATAAAATGATTGATTGATAACACTTTGCATTCCTCTAGCACCTTCCAGTTGAAGGTCTCAGTACATTTAACAAAGCCCTTGGGCATGGGCACCAGCACTAGATACGGGGCAGGCAAACAGAGGTTACATGACTTGCCCCAAGTCGGGCAAGGAGTCAGCAACGGCAGAGTCTGAATCAATGGATTTGCAAAGGAGCTTCGGGGCACTGGGCTCCAGCTCTCACGGGGATGTTTTGGGATTTGGGTTCCTTCCCTCCAGATGGCTTTTTTTATTCCCAGTCTCTGGCCATCCCTGTAGTGAAAGCACACCGTGCACTAAAGAAATGCATAAAACACGCCATTAAAGGCACCTGCTTCAGGCTGTGTGTACTCCCACATGCCCTGGACACCGGTTCTTTATTTTCAGGTCCCTGGAAAAACTCTAACCCTGGTAAAAAGAGAAATAAGTTCAGGGACCTGTCAGTGGGAATCAGCCCGTCTCCTCACTCGCTGCCAGAAGGGCCAGAAAGCATTGCTAATGATCATCACCCTCAGCTAGAAGGGCTTCACCTGACAGATGCTGTTGTAAATCATCTCAGGGGGGAAAAAACCCAACATCCTGAGATAACCAAAGTCTTTAATTGGTGTCACTGCTTTGGCTGGGGTTCAAGCTGCAGGAAAAGTGATTTCAGTGCCAAGGAGATGGGCTGGTGCGGTGGGGAGTCTGGGTGGCTCACACTGTTTACCTAGCAAGAAAGACACGGTAAGAGAAGATTTGAGAATAACCTGCTGCTTGCATTGCAAAGAGGAGAGATGTCACCTGCACTGCTCATTAGACGGCTTCGCGGCTGCTCTAACCACAGGCACCGGCAGACCTCGCGGTGGAGGGACTCCACCGGCTGGGCCACGCAGGGGGCTGCTCTGAGCTCAGCATCCATCACACTGGCATCTGCGCTACAGCAGAGGGTTTATCCCTCGCTCTCATCAAACAGCGCCTCAGGAAAAATAAAATCCATCCTAATTTCGCTTCCTCTGAAACCCCTCCGGCCAACACAGTTAATGAACAGAATGGGCTCTGCATCCTGGGGGAAGCGAAAACCTTTTTTCTCTGTTCACGGCACAGGTGCAGTGTTAGGGGAGGGTCACCTCACCTGGCATTGCTGGGGAGTCGGGTGCCATGGTTGTAACCCACTGATTCACAAATGCGTGAGATGCATTCCCCTTTCTGCCCACCCTACGGAGGATGCGGGCCTGTAACCGCTCCTGGCTACAGAGCCCGATTCATTAATTCTTGCTGCAGACACTCCTGGAGTCCCCTGGTGTGCCAGCCAAGAGTGGCTGCTCACAATTACCTGCCATCACACTACAGCATCCTCTAGAGACTCAGGCAGAGCATCCCAACTTTTCTGTTGATCTTTGCCACTGAATTAGTCTCTGCCCTGGGGCAAACTATTCTGCCTCATTCCTTCAGGTCTGTACAGCACCGAAACGCACTTGCAGGTGTGTCAGAGTGCCTTCTCGTGCTTTGCATGGCGATCTCTCGTCTCTTTTGTTCTTCTTTTATTGTAAATGAACTTCAGTTTCAAGACAAAAGGTCACTTTGAACCACAAGGCTGACATTTTTGCTCAGCAAAAAGTTGGGATGGGCTATTTCAACAATATCAAAAGAGGTTTTCGAGAATTTGTCAAACCGGAAAGTGCCCCGAATGTGATCCTGTCTCAAGAATATCTCTGTTTTTTCTGACAAATCAGTGCTTTCTGACAAAAGGAAAAAAAATAAATAAATAAAAGAGGTCCCTGAAACACAAAAAAAAAGAAAAAAAAAATCTCCACCAGCTCTAGTCATCACAGACGTGGGAGAATCAAAGATGCCTGACAAAGCCCCGGTCCCTTGGGTACGTTGCCAAGTGTGAAAGAAAATCATGCCTCCAAAAATCAAGCTGTTTTTTCCCACGCACTGTCATAAACAAGGGAGTTTGTTTCGCATACTCGGAGAGGGCACGCTCGGAAACGGAATTTGGTGAGGATTTGGAAAGTACAATATTTATATGGTTTATTACAAATGAAACGTAGCTCTTGATGCAAAACACGAGGCTCACTGGCAGCATAACGCTTCCTGCCCACCAATTTGATGCTAGTACATCTGTCATAGATTAAAATTCTCCATTAACATAAGATTCTGCTAATTCTCTCATCAGTGGCAACAGTGACTAATTAAGAGGAAAACTCCTTTTGATTAAAACAAGTAGTAGAAAAAGCAAAAAGGACCTCAACATGATTCAGATGGAAGAAGATGTAACGCTACAGACCTGGTCTTAGAGGAGCCTTTGGAAAATACTAAGCTGTTTCCCTGCTGGACCTGCGCCCGTGTTGCCCTGGATAAATCATTTCCTGTTAACTGGGTGGCTGTTTGTAATGCCGTCCATTTGGTGACAGACCCAGCAGTACGTTGACAAGCTCTGGCTCCAGGTCCAATGTGAATGGGCAGCGCGGCGTTTCAAACGCTGTAGGTTTTCAAGCTTCCTGGAGAGGAAAAGCTCCAGGAGCGCCCATGAGCACTTACCTGGTTGTCAGGATCAAGTGTGGCGGTGAGGACATTTGCAGGGGATACGGCTCGAGCTCTGCTTATTGATTTCCAACAGTGCGTGTTGGTGTGAATCACAGCAGAGCAAACTAACAAGGGCATCTGGAGAAACACGAAGAAGCTGGAGCTGTCGCTGTCAAAAATCCAAAGCCAGGATTTCCCGGGCTTAGACCGAGTCGTTCAGAGCATCCGTCTGGTTCAAAGAAGTCTTCTTTCCGTGTGAGACACCCGCTCGGGGTCTGACTGGTTACTGCCAGTCCAAAGTGAGACCTACCGGAGAGAGGGCAGAGTGGTCTTGCAAAGTATGGCCCAGGCATGGGCGAACCGGGCAGCTGCCCAGGGCCGGACACTAAAAAGTCTGTATCTACGGCCAAATCGGAACCCTCTGAACTGATCTGGAAAGATTTGGAAAGATTCAGAGATTCAGATGCAGACACAGCTATCAAGCCCAGGGGGCTTGATACTAAAGTCTCCCGGAGCTGCCAGGAGTCCAGGTACAGCGCTGAGTATGGCAGAGGGTAGGTGTATGCGAGACAGTGGATCAGTGGTGCTGCGCTACTGTTGCAGGAGCTGCCTGAGCTGGAGCAAGGAAGCAAGAATAGGCAGGTGAGCACAGGAGTGGACAACGGCTTGTAACACCGACACATTCAGGTCCAGGCTATAATCTTCCTGGGTTATATGGGCAAGCCTCTCCCCCACCTGCTCCCTCCCTCTCTTTGTATCTGAGTTCTTTTATCTATAACAAAGTCCTTTTTTGTCTATTTAGACTTTAAGTTTTCTGTGGCAGGGACTGTCTCTTGCTGTGGGTCCATGCAGTGCCTCTCACAACGGGGCACCAGAGATACCGCTGTAATACGAACAACAATGAAACGTCCAAACGTACCATCCACCAGGAGCCGTAGGCGGAGGAAGACCTTCTGACTTAACCGCAAGAGCCCGGAGCTAGGAAGGTGCCTCCAGAGCTTCTTTGCTGTGCTTTAAAAATCAGGTTCCCCCAGCCTACATCCCTTAAATTCAAAGGACTCTTTCCATGCCTCCTGAATTGCATCCTAAAGCGATGACACAGGCAGCCCATGGAAGCACAGGTAGCTCTTCTTGGACCGCTTTGAACTGATGAAGTCCTGCGTTTCAGGACCCAGGCTCGCCAATAAATCAACACCTGTGACCTGAGCCAGCTGGATTCCTTTTGTGTACGTGTGTGTGCTATTAGATGGGATCTGACTCTTCTCTCGGTCAATCTTGACCTCGCGCGTCTGTAGCAGTAGGTCCTCTCTCTGCCGGGCTGCAAAGTTCTTGTGTTCGGATGCATTTTCTCACCCTCTGACAATACAAAACATGCTTTTAAGCAATGATCTGGAGGTCAATCGAGAGAGCCATGCTTGAGGGCTAGAACCTTTTCAGAAATGTTTTTTGGAGAGCGGCAGCTGCTGACCAAAAAGGAAAAGACTCAACGGCAACAACAAATGCAGTACATTTAACATGTTTTTCTAGTCTCAGCCAGTACGCTAGCTCAGCCAGAGGGCTTTGATCACAGAAATGCTCTACCACACTTAGAGGAGGCATGCAAGGCCTGGGATAAGGGTGGAAGGGAGCGGAGAGATGGAAACAAAAAAGGTCCAGTTCCAAGAAACAATTAGCAGAGAGATAAGCTGCACCTGCCCAAGCCACTGCCAACAGCGATCCTTTGGAATTAGGAGGACGCTGGCAGGTCGACCGGAGGCTCTGCAAACTCTTGACCCACTAGAATGAATGGTATGTGGGGCCACCATCCAGCTGCTTATTTGTGAGTCGATTCCTCTGGCACAGGATGAAGCACTGTGCCTTTCTATTAGGGCTGTGCGAAGCTTTGGTCCCCGATTTGATTCGGCCCGATTCGGTGGCCGAATCTCCAAATTCGAATTGAATCAGGAGACCCTTCAATCTCTCTGAATCAAACTGGAACCCTCCAAATTGATTCGGAAAGATTTGGAGATTCGGATGTAGACACAGCTTTAAATGTTTTTTCTTTATACCTCAAGGTACCAGGCAGCTTGTGAATGCTGCGATGCTGGGGTACATGGAGCGTCCCACAGGAGGGTGGGGGCTCCCCAGCATGCTCAGCAGCAGACCCAGAGGTGGACCAGAAGCACTCCCAGTCCACTTTCGGGTCCACTGGGGAGCGTGCGGGGGGCACCCTGGCTTGGTGACTGGTGCCTCCTGGGTCCAGGGGTCACCCGGGGTTCCCCCGTGGCTAATTGCTGAGCTGGGGAGGGGGCGCAGGGGCCTGACACGCTCCCCAGCAGACCCGGGAATGGACCAGAAGTACTTCCAGTCCACTTCTGGGTTTGCCACTGACCACGTGGAGGGCCCCCTGCGCTCCTGTAGGACGCTCCATGCGCCCCAGGATCGCAGCGATCATGAGCCATGCCTGCTACCTCAAGGTAGGTAGCTTAAACTTTTAAAGCTGTGTCTATGTCCGAATTGCTGGTTCTCTGAATCGACATCAAATCTTCAGATTCGGATTCAGCTGAATTGAATCAGGGACAGTGATCTGAATCAACGAATCAAATCGCTGCCTCTGATTCGGGCCAAATCTGAATCCATGCTGAATACGGCCCGTTTCGCGCAGCCCGACTTTCTATCGTGGTCGCTCCCAACCCTACATCTTAATGGCTTTCTCTCCTACCACCTGGGCTGAACTAAACCTCATCCAAACGCTGAGCTAAGAAACTTATTTTGGGGGCAAAACCAAGTGACTGAATGTTATGGTTTGCATATGCGGCTTATCCATGCTGTGACGGTGGGCTTTGGGCCGCGGTTCCCAGCGTGGTGCTCATGGGTGCCCTGGATAAAACTTCAAAGGAATACGAAGTAAACGGAAGCTGCATTTTGAAGTTGCAGATCTAATGCAATTTTAAGTAATGGGAGAGATGAACAGATTGATCTAAATTGTAAACTTTAATATTCATATTGGTGCCTGCTGCTTTTTCTTTTAAATTCAAGTGTGCCCTTGGCACACACAAACGTTGGGAACCCCTGGCTTAGGTTCCCTGCCCCTCTGACTGAACAGTGCAGAAGATAAAAAGAAGTGGGAAAATACCACAGAAAGCCAGGGCTGCAGAATAGAAACCCACGTACACATGGGCTGTTCGTGTGAGGCAAAGAGGTAAGTATTAATACGTCTTTCCATCTCCTGCATGGCAGTTGGCTGCAGTCCCTCCCATCCCACAGTCTCATCACCTCATCTGCACAAGGCTTCTTACCCCCTTTTCCCTGCCCCTCACCTACATTTTCTTTCCACTTTAGCTTACAACAAGGGACACTGCTCTCCAAAAAACAATAAAAGGAATATGAAGCCATTTGTTGCTATCATATTGTTCCCCCTGCTTGGGTGCTATATCCGCCCCCCATCCTATATCTGCCTTGTCCGCTTAGATAGCAAACTCTTCAGGGCAGGGGCCGTCTTCTACCAGATGTGTACAGTGCCAAGCACAACAGGATTTCGTTCTTGGTTAGCACTTGGGCAGTATTATGACGCATGGTTATTATGACACTTGGTTAACACTCGGGCGGTATTATAACAAACACCATTTTATTTCAGCCCTAAATTACGCCAGGTTTGCCTTCTCTTGATGGACTCTTGGCTCAGAGAGAGACAGACGGCACAAGTTGTATCATAATGCAATTAATTCCTAGAGCTACTTCATATTTCCAGTTTGTCACAGCTAAGGGCAAGGTGAAGGTGGCCAAACTCTTCCGTCTCGAGGTTTTCTTTAACATCCATCACCTTACTGCTCAAGGGCTTGTTTCACAGAATCACCAAAAATCATTTGTTTCACTGTTTTCTTACTTAAAAAAAAAAGCTACCCGGGTAAGCACCAAGGGACTCCACGGTAGATACATCTGGGGATCAGCGAACTCTCCAGGGCATTTACTCGTCTTTCATTTTGCAAGTGCAAAACATTGACATGAGAGTGACAGGAATCACGATGTCTCCACTGTATTCCTGAAGTCTAAATCCTACCTCGCCTCCCTCGCAGGCATTTGAACAAGAGGCAGAAAAGCCCCAAAGCTCCCGTGTTTGTTCTGCTGCCAGTATAAAGCGAGCCCCCCCCGAACCTCGCCACAGCACACAGCATGGGCAGGGAGAAGCTACCAGGAGGTCCCTCCTGAAGCACACGGTTTGCTTGCTGTGGATCCAGAAGAAGATGCAAAGTTCTCAGCCACGAGAAAGACTGCAGAAAATAAATCTCTTTGAAATCATTACCATGGCAACTAAGGATTCGGAAGGAAAGATCCAACAGAAAAAAAAAAAAGAACAACCTCAGCTAGTCCCCAGGAAACACCAGCAACATTTTCCTGACTCATCATTTCCAGATTTCCTTTTTTTCCCCCCCCAAAGAAAACACAAGCAACAAGAGACATTAATACGAACATCCTTTTTGCTTTTGGGAGATATGCTATTCGGTTAAAGAGCTCTCTCCAATATCTGTGACGACGCAGATAAAATATAGGCATCAAAGTCAAATTGGAAATAGGATGCAGGACCAAAGGACCCGGAGTAAAAGAAGAGATCCATCAGCTAATGGAAACTGCATCCATGGGTCTGGCCAGTGGAAATGACTGTTGATGAGCAGCTTTTCTTTCTTGTCCCATGTCTACCCAGGTATTAATTAGGCTCCCAGCTTCTTTGCCTCCAGTCAATTTGAGCAATAACTGGATCGATGATGACGACTTGATGGAGCACAGGGTTGACCGTGTGCCTGGTGGACAAGTATCCTAATCACAAGTGATGCTACTACTGTCATGTCTAGTCGTTTCCCTTGCTGACATCTCAGCAGAGGTGTCAAATCCTGCCTGAGCCCCGAATCCTGTTGGCTCTTGTGCTTTGGGGTGTAGGCACTGGGCAAAACACTGTGAGCAAAGGCTCCACTGCAGCTGCCTCTGCTGCACCCCCTCTCTGGCTAGAAAATGGACTTTTAACCTGACAACTGTCAATTTAAGTGAGTTTGATGCTGTGCAGTGATGCTAAAGTCTCTGTCCTACCTAAACACTACATGATCTGTATGGAGCGAGGACAGCAAATGCCTGGCCTATTCTCATCTAAACTCATTGCATTAACCTGACAAACTAGTGCACCAAGCCTTCGTGAAACTCGCTCCTTGCTGACACTGCATCTTGTTCTGCCACTGGTATTCAATCAGCAGCTCTACAAACTCAATCTGCTCAGGACACGGAGACAAAGAGACACTCCTGGCATTGAATTGAAGCAAAGCAATTCCCCTTCCTGATGTTTCCAGCCAAGCAAGTATCTGGCTGAAACTGGATGTGGGCTCAGCTCTCTTTTGACAGCTTTCAAAAATCATTCACCACCTCTGAATGTCTCCCCCGCTCCATCCCTCATGACTGTAGCCAGAAGTAACTACCCCGGTCTCAGCACCTTCCCCAGCCACAGCTGGACCCGTGGTGCTTGCCCGCTTTTGCTAGCAATGAGGAATTAGGCACCTTAGGCTACAAGCAATGATAAGATGCCCAGCTTTATTTTTGGATGAGTTGATTTCCTCCGATCACCCGACAAGTCTTC
This sequence comes from Crocodylus porosus, assembly GCF_001723895.1. NCBI lineage: Eukaryota > Metazoa > Chordata > Crocodylia > Crocodylidae > Crocodylus > Crocodylus porosus. The sequence continues at coordinate 10,224,970 of NW_017728928.1, forward strand.
TAAATACCCTTGCCTCTCCTCCCGTCGAGATGATGCCTGACCCTGACAGGTCCTGGTCCATAAAAATAATTATTTCCACCGAGCCATTGCGTGCCTGCAGACTTCTGAAACAGCTTCACAACGGTTTAGGCAGCTTTTGGCTCGGCCTCTGCAGAGCTCCTGCCCATCCGCAAAAGGGTTTAGGCAGACTTCAGAAGCTCGACAGGGCTCTGGCCATCCTCAGAAACCTTTCTATTCCCTCCAGTAAATATAACGCCTCTTAGCTACAGATGGTCTTGCTATTTTATAAATAGAAACTCAAACCGCACTTATTTTCAGCAATGACATTCATTGTCTGTGAGGCTCCATGAAAGGAAATGAGCTTTCGCTATTGTTCTGGGGCTGACCGCTCTAACCTGAGTTATGCTTAATCAGAACCTGATACCCTTGCATTCCTTCTTTCCGACCCTTGTGAAAAACTGCCTCAAAACAAAAAGTTCCTCCCATGGAAAATTGCTCCGGAAGAAGCAGGCTTGCAAGGGGGACCTTTGGTTTTGAGTGGCCTCAGCCCCTTCACTTTTTATCCTTCTCCTGATACCAAGCTAGGCATTGCATTGCGCAAGCTGATAGCAGGCACTTTTAGGAGAGTCTGGACTGTATCGACAGTTAAGTCCGCCTCCGCCCTCCCTCATTCCCCCCTCCACCCCGCCATGGTTATCTGCGTGTCCACGTGTCCCTGGTGTAGGGGCAAAGCAATGTTCCTGAAGTTCGGGATCAGGAGCCAGTTACAAAGAGGAACGAAGGTAGCTAAGCCCAGTTGCATCCTATTAACATTCAGGAAACTAAGATTTTGCTATAGAGTGAACCGATCCTGCAAGCACTATGGCTCAGGAGCTGAGGCCACAATCAACAGGCTCCTGAAGCCGTTAGGAAACCGGTTCCCACTCCAGGGGCTGAAGTAAACCACCTAAACAAAAGGAGCTGCCAATTGGCACGTTCCCTAGCCTCTTCCACATGGTCTTCTCCCTTCTACTTACGAGCTTACCTTCATAACCTGCCCTCCTGCCACCCGTCCTTTGACGACAGCTACATTCATTCCCCTGCTCCCCTACCCGTCTCTCACCCACTGACCACCTCCATTTCCATTTTAACCGACTGGCTTTCTTGCATACGTACCGGCTTCCGGCTGCTTTACCACTCCATCCAGGAGACCACCTGCAGGCGCTCCCTCAGTCTGATGAAGGGTGTTTGTGCCCGAAAGCTTGCCAAGAAGTATTTTCCCGACTATTTGAGTTGGTCTAATGAAAGATATCGGATTTACACAATGAACCCCGTCTGCTTAAAGCTGCAAATGGATTTAAAAAATCAGTGGGGAGCAGGAATAAGTGTGGATGCCTCACTCTGGTAGAGAAAGAAGACTGGCATGGGAGCAGGAGGTAAGCAGCCCGATCCTGCCCTTTGTTGCGAACCCTTACCCAGGGGGTGATGGTGGTGGTGGTGGTGGGGTGCTTGTAGCACTGAGTGCTATGGGGATCCTTGCTTGCTGAGAAGCCCCACTGCCAGCCCAGTTAGGGGTCTGCTCTAATCTACCATCTCTTTCAACCCCTGAAGCAAACCTGAGGGCAGAGAGCCAGCCCCCCAGGCTATGCCGTCTAAGCGGCACCTCTTAGGAAGCAGAGCAGAGATCCTTGCCTGAACTCTCAATCTCGCTCAGCTGGAGATTTCAAGTTGAATATTATCCTGGAAAATGCAAGAAAAACATGAACTGGCTCATCCCTCTGCCCAAGTTTCGAAGAGCTTAAGCTGAACAAAAGCTACATTTCCACTTGGTCACACCTTGTAAGTACTTGAGAGTTAATGCCCTTGATTTCCTGTTAATCTAAACCAAGTTTCGTACTTATCTTGCCATGAATACTTGAGAATATACCAAGGAGGGTGGGGGGAAAAACAGATTCGCATCTTCTTTGTACTGCTGGTGCACGGCTTTACTGAAATTGGGTCTCTTATGCTGGTAACTCCCTAATGCTAACCGACTTCCACAGGACAAAAAACTGTGGTTTCCTAGCGTCAGCAAAAATGAGGATAAATTGACAGATAGGCTCCATCAAGCACCTCTCAGTGAGACAGCCTCTTGAAGGGTCCCACTGTCTTTCGCCTCAAGGGCTGAGACCGGGGGACAGGTGGATGCAGGCTGGGGACAACAATGTCAGATGCAGAAGCCTGGAAGGCAGCAGAGGTGATGGGATGAAGCATGGGAGTAAGAGGAGGAAAGTGCCAAAGGAATAACTACAAGTAAATCCCAAACACCGCCGTCATTACAGGCAGCTACATCACCTTCGGTGAAGCGACATCAATAAGTGACAATAAGAGGCAATGAAAAGAAGATGGAAAAGCCCCAGACTATCCACTGCTAACTGTGATTTCTCATCCATGCCAGGATTTAGGTACAGGGAGTAAGGGTTGAGAGCGCGCATCGCTTTCCTGTTTCATTGAGTCTGGTTCTCAGCGCGGCACTGTCTGAGCAGAGATAACGCACGGGTGTTAATGGCAGTTGAAACCAGCAGCTGTACAGGACGTGAGCTGATGATGCCTGGGTCTTCTCAGCATCTGAACCAAATTAACAGCATAGGATTGACGCTTTCAGCTTCCCAGTCAGAAAAGGAAAAAGCCTTAGCAGCAGCAACAGGCCAAGAAATCTAAGTCACTATCTGCTGAGTGTCCAGAAAACGGAGCCTCTTGGATTAAAACTTTAAAATTTAAATTTTCCTGTTGCATGAGATGATACCTTTTATTAGACCAACTAAGAAATGGCAAAAAAGGACACAAAGGCACTCTCATGGACCCAAAGGAACAGATTTCCACCTTCAGCTTCCTTTGTGCAAAATGTGTATTTGCTACCTATGGGGACCGAAAGCTTGAAAACAAAGACAATTTTTTGGCAATTTATTAGCTGGTCTAATAAAAGGTCTCATCTCTGAACCAAGAGTTGCAGAGTTTTGCATTTCTTTTCATCTCAGACCAACACGACTACCAAACGCATCCCTGTTGCATAAAGCCTTCTTTAGATTTCAAAATGATCTTCTATCTAGAGTTGGGGGAAACCTTCCAGCCAAACCACATTTCTCTTTCACAATGCACTCAGGCTCCCATGCAATGATATATTTTTGTAGTGTATCCTGAGAAAACTTTGGGAATTAACTTAGTTGAAACCCCCCCACAAACAACACTGCACCAGTTCCTCCATGAGGCTATTGATCACCCCAATGTGTTAAACACTTGCCTGACCCTGACAGGTCTTGGTCCATAAAAATAATTATCCCTAATAATAAGCAGGGAGCTGGTTTTGAAGTCAGCCATTGTGGTGATTAACAGTTTTGATAGTTTCCATTAGCTTTGATTTGATTCCATTAAACTCCAACAGCAAACCTTTAATAAGAGTAGTTTCTGATTAAAGACAAGCTAATTCAATGTAGCCCATACAAATCTATAGGGCACTTTATATTCCCACAATCTGCATAGCCTATGCAGCTGCATTGCTGAAAGATTAAGCTGATATTACAGATTCAAGCACTGTGCTGGGCAAAGACAACAGGCTGTGAAGAAGGAAAAGCTGTAAAATGCTGCCAAAACTGTGATCACTTGGCTAAGAACAGCTGGCCTGGGGCTGCTGAGATGTGTAATGAAGCTGAATAGAAAAACAGGAGATACACCAAGGCAGGGATGGGAATCTCTCTACAAAGCAGGGTGGAGGGATGAAGAATGGACTTCCCTGCCCAGTGGATGCGACCCCTAATGGTATCATGGGAGACTTATCTGAGAAGGGCCTTGATAAAAAAGGCCTGAGTTCAGAAAAGCATTTAAGCATGTCCCATTGACTTTAGTGGGATTTAACACACATGCTTGAGTGCTTTCCTGACCTTGAATTAGGACCTGATGGATGAGAGTCGCACAGCCCTCAGGAAGCAGGCTGAGACCGACACAAAGGTGAGCCTGGTATCAAAGAGCGGGTCCCTGTTGACTTCAGTAGCATTCAGGGCTGCTTTATGCCAGCTACTGATGTGCTATATTCAGACTATCCTTTGCTTCCAGGGGAATGTGCTAAACTTAAAGGGAAACCCACCTACTACAAGGAATCCACGACACAGAGCTAATAGCTCGTGCAGAGATCACGGGGAATTCCTGGACACCATTTTTATCATTGGATAAAATTCAAGAAGAGGTGGAAGAGGCTGCTTCCTTTATTTCTATACCAAAAAGCCTACTGACCGCAAAGCCCTGACATAAATTCACTAATGTAAGAGAATCCAGAATTAAGACTTCCTTAATTCACCCCATTTGGCTTGGCAGGGGGCAGAGAAGATATGTGGTGCTGACACAAGTCGCTATCAGCCGGAGAGAACACAGTACCACTCATACAAGTTACCAGGCAATTACTATAAGGCACAGACAAAATCCATGTGAATCAGACAAGGGGTGACCCAGCTCAAATGATACCAAGACTGTAGCAGGACCTCCACTAATGGGCACGTGAGCATTGTGACACCACCCTGAGATACTTATACCGACACTGAAAGGTCTTATTTTGACTTCTGGGGCTGTTCAAGGAGCAGCCCCAACATACTCAAGCAATCTCCTTTTGCCCCACCGAATGCCAGGTCAGAGGATTACTCGACTTGCCTCAAACTGGTGGGAGTAAAAGACTGAGTTAACTTTGAGAAGCCCCTGGACTAAGGTCTGGACTCTGCTGCTGGGCCTGACCCTGAAAGTCTTGCTGCTGGAGTCCTTGGCTGGGGCAGACACCCAGAAACGCATCTGAATCCCTCAGCCTTCTCCCTTGCTCTCCTGCAGTTCTGCAATTAGCTTCGATTTCATAGATGTTAGGGCTGGAAGGGACCTCATGAGATCACTGGGTCCAGCCCCCTGCCCAAAGGGTAGGAAGTCAGCTGGGGGCAGATGACTCCAGCAGGGTGAGCATCCAGGCAGATGGATATCATCTTAGCAGCATCTTTTCATGCCTGGGAGCACTGACGTACCAGCCCATCCATCGGCCAGCAGCTCCGTGTTCCCCGCATCACTTTCCCCTCCCATGCTGAAGACAGCACCAGGAGCAGAGCTGAGCTGCATCAATCCCCCCGGCACCCCTTTACTTCATTCAGACTACAGCAGAAAACCCTAAATGTCATGAAAAAGGGATCTATGTGGGCTTAACACAATCCCTGCGGTGGTTCCTCCAATGCTACAAAGTTCTCTCAAGCTGCTGCTTAATCCCCAGATATCGATCATCACAGATCTCTGAAGATGTTTCACTCCATGACGTTGACTGAGGAGATCTTGATTTTCTCTGCTCTCTACTGCTGACATAAACAGACCCCTTGATCCACTTTGCCACCTAGTTTTCCTCAGAAACCTTGGCACAGATGGTTGAAATTTTCATGCCGCAGTGGTTATTAGATCGTAACATTACCGGTGACGACTTTACATCATTTGTATAGTAACATACTCAGGGCCCCTGCAGCTTGATGCACTAGGAATTAAGCTATAGCTACTAAAACAGGCTTAAGCAGTTCTTGAAAAGGTTACCTTGCCTTCTGCAGACTAAGTGCACGTATCAGCTGGCTCTCACATTGTGAATTCATATAATATATTGCTAGAGACAATAATATCCCATTTGGAATTTTCCTTTTTACAGTGCTATCAAATGTCACCTTTTCCCCACTTCTGGCAAAACCACCTACCCCACAGTCTCTATCTCAGTGGTTCTTAACCTTTTTAGACTCAAGGCACTCTTCAGAAAATGTCAGCTCTTAGTTTTCTACCAATTTTTGAGTATGGAAAAACGATAGATCAATTGTTATTGTTGCAAAGAACTTTAAGGAATTAACAAAGACTATTTATGGGCCTGGCCCAAAACCTTTCTCCCTCCTCTGGGCACACCTGCTCCCGGATACAGTCCGGATCCAGAACCCAACTTTGCAGCAAACCTCTCTGTATACAATGGAGCTGGACTCACTGCGAGGATCTGAACAAACCAGACCTGCCTCAAGTCTGCTGTGTAAAACCCAGCAAAGACTGCAGCTGAAATCCAAGAACTACGCAACTAAACAAAGGTCTGGTTTACAGTGCACACCAAATGAGCCCAGACAAATGGGACTGCCAGGCAGTTCAAAGCAAATCAGACCGAAATAAAAGCCTTCCTCAAAGAAGTCCATGCTGAATTCCACCCTCCACAGAGGAGAAGTTTGACATTGTCCCTTATAAGGGTCTTGTGCATTTCCTCCCAAGGGCAGGCATTCAAAAACCCCCGCACACATTAGCGAACACGATCTGGCTTAGGGCCAGGATCAAGGGGAAACAGCAACAAAGACATACTGCAGCTCTAGCAGTGTATTTGAAGCATGTTCTCAGAAGCAAAGCACGGGCCACGCAAACCTGAGTCATGACACCGACTGCACTTTCACGAGACAAATCTGTCCATGGCTCAGCAGTGAACAGAACAGTTTCATCATTAAACTCCCTTGGAGTCTGCTTTTAAATCACCTTTATAATTCTCCATCAGGAACTAACAACTTCTACCTGCTTTTTGTTTGGCCTCTGTAGAAAAACAAGCTATTTAACAGTCACATTTATAATCCTCGGCTATGTGGCTGTCATTTCCCTGATGGAAAATGTCACGCTGCTGCCCAGCACCAGTGTTATGGGTAACGTTATGTGAGCTTAAGAACCCTTTAAATGCAGCACTCAAAAAAAAACAAACCCCAACAACTCCAAAAACAAAACCCATATGAGTTAAGAGCCATAGCCCCAAAGGGCCTCTGAGGATAGGACTCTTCTGAACTGGGAAGGTGCAAGTGGTTAAAAGCACCCAGATTTAACCTAACCTTCCCTCCAGTGCAACAGCAAGAACCCCGCGGTCTGACGGAAGCAGGAGGGATGAGCTGATGTGAAGTGGTTGGGGAAAAGCAGGGTTGTTTCATGGAGGAAGGCTATATGCTTAAGCACAATTAACAATGCCAAGAACCAATGGAAGAGATTTACAATCCCCACTTCTCCCAGCCACTAGTGGATTTTCATAGATTTCATAGACATTAGGGCTGGAAGGGACCTCGGAAGATCATCGAGTCCAGCCCCTGCCCAAAGGGCAGGAAGTCAGCTGTGGTCATAGGATCCCAGCAAGATAAGCATCCAATTTACTCTTGAAGGTGTTCAATGTAGGTGCTTGAACCACCTCCGCTGGCAGGC
>NW_017728928.1:10233052-10328602 GCF_001723895.1 Crocodylus porosus
TGGGATACCAGATCAAAGGCTTTTTTGAAGTCAAGATATATGACAGTAAACTTTTCTAAGATCTTCCCCAGGATAGAAGTCAGGCTAATGGGCCTGTAGTTAGCCGGATCCACTCTCCTCCCTTTCTTGAAGGGATCTTAAAAGGCTACAGACAGGGGCTCAGTTAAAATGGCCTGGAGGCTATTGGTCAGCAAGGAGGAAAGATTGAGAATCCCAAACCCTGGGCTCTTGTCTCTGCTTTGCTGTGGACAGTGCAAATAACAGTGACTTATACCACTAGCACTCTACACTCCCTTCTAATCCTTGCATTGCCAACTGATGCTTGAGTGTCAGGAAATCTTGTACTTGCAAGGTACATGCTGTGGAGCAATACAATAGCATGTACCCTAGTGCTGACCTCTTAATTTATACTGTAATATTGATGTCCTTGCAATACTTTCAACAGATCCCACACCTGGGCCTATCACCAGTATAGAGTCCTGTAAACTCATTGCAAATTAGTGACGCCCTTTCAAAGCTAATATGCATCAGGCCTGATGCATATAAGCTTTAATAATACAGCCTGGTAAGTGGCTGGCAGTCTAAGGGGGTGCGTGCTCACATGCAGGAATTTTCCCTTCTGCTTTGAAATCCATCCAGGTCTGAAACACTGGGTCAGGCCACTTTGAAGCCTTAAAACCAAGGCTGCGCTCGCTCCAGCACGACTCCATTTTAAAACTGGTTTTGGCTGAGTGAGTAAGCTATTCAGCCTGAGGGTGTTTAAACTGGCTGTATCATATACCCAGAGGGGTGTCTGTTATGCCAACACAGAGTTCCTCTATACTTGACCCCCACGCTTTCACGGTGTCATTTCCTAACAATTGATCGAGATCTTCACACTGCTGCCATCACCGTGGTAGTGGATTTGCTTTCTGTAACACAAGGGTACAATTACCTACCTCTCCGGGTGCTACAAGAGTTCATTGACACAGTTGAGAGGGTAGGATGAGAGCTGCTATCATTGTGCGAAGTGCTAACAGAAGTTCACATTTCTCATGAATCACAATTATCCCCCATGCCACCGCATTCGCTATAATTACAGGTCTGTCAAGAGCTCTGTAGGTGCACAGGGATGTCTGCAGAGAGGATGCGGGGGATGAAAGGTCCCCTGCCCTAAATATATAAGTTCTTCAGAGCAAGGGCTGTCTCTTGCTATGTGCACCTACAGATCCCAGACAATGGGGCCCGGATCTGCCCGGGCCTCGGGGACCTGCAGTAAGACGAACAACAGCAGATCAAGGGTGGGCTTTGTGAAGTCACCTTACCTCTCATTTACTTCTGAGACCAAACCTCTTTGGCAGCTTTGAAACCATCAGGCCAAATGATGTTTGGCCTGATACGCAGCGGCCAGGGCTTTGGATAGGGACAGCAGTTGCCAATATGTCTCTAAAAACCCAACCAGTTGTAAGATCACTCCTGTGTGGGCCTGTTTAAGCTAGGGATTTACATATCACTAGGACCACATGGTTAGCACCTCATAATCCTTTGTGCACAATCCCCATATTACACGTGGGACAATGAGGCGCAGAGACTAAAGTGACTTGCCCAAAGTTAAGCTGAAAGGAAACCGAGCCGGTGGCTTCCAAGTTCCAGGCTATTGCCTGAATCACTGAGCAATCCTGGGTCGCTAATCACCTTTATAGCTACTGTGCCCTTTCTCTGATTAGATGCCACGATGGATGCAAGCATTTTGACACAGCGCCATAAAATAAGACCTGAAAATATTTAGCCTAATATAGCCTGGCTCACCCAGGCCCATGTGGTGTGAGAAGCCCAGGCTGTAAATATTCATTAAATAAGCAGAGAGCTTAATATAGAAACTCATGAAGTCAAGTACTCTTAAAGCCCCCTCACTTCTTTTCAAACAACCAGCCAATGAAGATAAATTTGGTGAGGCTGATCACTTGTATTTCCAGGCAAGGCTCTAAATCTCACTTGGAGAAGGAAAAGGAAAAAAAAAAAAAAAAAGAGAGAGAGAGAATCACATGTTTCACTGTTTATAATCTCTGCAGAAAGACGTGGGCCAGCATTTCGTTGTCCTAATTCCCAGTCTCATAACTGTCAGATTATGAAACTGCAGACTATAAGCCTCTGGAGTTTATAGAAAAACACCTCTTTGCTCTCTGCCGCCACTTTAAGCGGATGAACTAATAAAAACAAGATTCCCTATTCTTTCCAAGTGCCTGGAAGAAAGGAATTTGGAACGGTAGTAGTTTCCAAAAACTGTCAAGAGAAGCTGCCACCCACCGTGCCTGGCCAACTTCGATTCATTCCCCAGAGCCCCTTGCACCAACTTTAGGGTCCCCTCTACCCTCCAACAGGGTTTGCATCTTAGTCGGTTGGAAATCTTACCGTGGTGCGTCGCGAGAGTCAGTGCGTCAGGGCTGGCAATACCTTGAAATAATTGCTTTTAAATAGCTGGAAAAGGGAAGAAGAGCATGTAGCAGAGACTTCCTGGTGGCATGCCTGGGAAGGAACAAGCTGGCGCTAGGACAGTCTTGACCGTACATGACATACCCATGCTGCTGCCAGGCCAATATAGTTTCAATGAGGGAGCTTTTTTGTATGGTTGTACGGTTGTAGCAGAAATAGCTTTCCCAGAGCCTCCTCTTTCTCAGGGCCAGGGTTCCATCTTTTGGATTAACAGCATCTCCAGCTGCACTGGAAACGAACCCATACATTGGGGAACGATGGAGCTTTCAAAAGAAATTTTCCAAAGGAAGGGGAGAAGCTCGTGTGAGTGTGAACAGTTTTTGGGCAAACACACAAAAGGCAACTGCCTGGGTAAATGTTGCAGGTGCAACTCCTCGTGGGCGCCAACCTTTGGAAATCTTCCCTTGGATGTTCTGCAGTTGACTAAACTAAAACAAAGAGGTTAGATGCACAGATGAGGCTGTATTTCTGCCTTTACCTTTGATGGATTAAAGCTGGGAATATGAACTTTGCGTTTGCTTCTTGCTTTGCTCCCAGGTCACCATAAAAAGACCATCTAGATATCATAAAAACAAATGATGAGTCTGTAATGCAATCAGTCCCCTCCTCATTCAGCTATAAGGCATTTTCCAGGAAGGTCACCGAGCAAAAGTGAGACAGCCCCCGACTGATCCTACCTGTAGGACTTCAGAGTGCATCTCTGTTTAATGCATGCTGAAAACGAAGGTTAACCAGCCACATTGTATTAGGCGTTCATAGAGAAGGTGCTGGCTTGAAGGGACACATTTAGCACACTGAGTGGGTCCACGGCTCCCTACCGCGTAGTCACTGAGGCATTAATACTACAGGAGGACGTTGGAATCTGGGAATCTGTCGGCACCATTTGGTTTGCAAGCATTATGCTGACACTGGGAGCTATAAACAGCAGAAGAAACTGCTTCTGCAGCCAACCGCAAATGACCATACAAATACAAAAATGTGATAGGAAAAGGAAGAAAGCAACAACAATGACTCGAAATGCAAAGGAGTTCCCAGAAAGTGCTGGCTCTCAGCACTCTGCCTGGGGTGGGAAGCTGGAAGTTTCCCCGAATAATACATGAAAAGGACCCCTCCCTCCAAACATGTTTCCTAATCCCCCATCAGATGAGGGCTGTTTGCTACAGCCTGTTCCTCTATCAATTTGACCAATGAAAGATCTGCGGTCACGAGGGTTTTGAAAAACTGTAAGCACACAGCATCTGTGCCCCTTCACCCAAAATGCAGCCTGGGACACGCCAGCCAAAACCAAGTAACCATGTCCTCGCGCACGTACACGTCAGTAATATATCCGCAGCTAAATTTTCAAAAGTGCAGTCAGATGCTTAACTCAGTGTTATATAAAAACCAGGTGTGGAACTGTTTGCAGTCAGAAAACTGTCAAGGAAAACACAGGCTGAAGGAAGGCCCGGCTGGAAAATCAAACCCTTGATGTGCTTATGGAGATGTTTTAAAAAGCAGAGCGAGACTGCAAATACTCTTTGGAAAAGCTAGCATGGGGGAAAGGTCTATGAGGTGGTACGTATATTATAGGCTGGGGCAGTTTCTGGCCTTCAAGGGCTGAGGTGAAAGGGGCAGATGGCTAGAGGCACTGAAATGCATGTTTGCGGTATCCACTGGGGAGGCAGAGCATCCTTTGTTACATCCTCTCCAGGGGATCAGCAATAAAACAGTCTTATGCGCTTCCAGCTGCATTGACCCCAAAGTCTCCTGGCCTTGGGCAACACTGATGAGCTTGCTATACAAGAGCAAAGCAAATTACACAGTAAAATTGGTCCCTCTTGTTGACCAGCTCACTAGAGGAGCTAGGAACCAATCATTCACTCAGCCCTAAAGGTGATCTCTTTGTGAAAGGGCTAAGCCACGTTAGCAGGGAGTGGATGGGAATAACTCACCTTGCCACCGACGGTGATGGGGGCACTTAAGAGCACTTCAGCATCCAGACAGTTCACAAACATCCCCATTTATAAATGATAAACTCACGTAAATGAGACAAGTCAAACCCCAAACAGTCCTGGGCCAATGTGGGCCGATTCTAGGGTGATGCAGGTACAAAACCAATGAGGTACTGAAATCTCTGCACTTAGCCACAGGCCTTTCATTCATACTCTGCTGTGCAAATGGGGGAGGCTGAGTCCCTTCCATGTGTCCTTACTGTCTTTAGGTTCTGGCACTGTCTGAAGAAGAAAGCCATTTCAAGAAACTACTGACTTGTGGGAGGTAACCAGCCTCTGAAAGTACAGCTGCCTGGGAGGGTGTGGGATGAGATTTTGGTTTGCTTTGCTTTGCTTTCCCAAGTGAATTCAGCACTCAAGATATACGTGTCAAGACTGACAGAAGTGGGAACCGAAGTTTTGTGCTAAAGGAATGGAGGGCCTGTCTGCACCATTACAGCGCCAGGCTAGGGAGCTCTGCACAGCACGTCCAATCCACGTGCGTTCGCTCCGAAAGAGATGTGAAGTAGTGACCCTTAGTGCAACATGGAGCGCCTGCCAAAAAGCTCACACTCTCGGGCATGCTCGTGCCCAGTATTGCACAAAAAGGTAGATAATGCAACATGTATTTCGGGGTGGAGTGTGCATGGGACAGACGATGTGCACTTCACCGAGCCATCCCCTGGTCCCTTGATGGTATAGGCATGACGGACCTGACAACGGGAGCATCTTCAGGCCTCTCTGCTGTTACTGCCAGCGTTGATACCAACTGGGGCCTGAACCCAGCTCAGACGCCAGCTCTCCAGACTTTGGAGGTGGTTTGCACTGGACAGCTTGGGCACTTCTCTAGCTTTACTTTGACCCTGGCTTTTTGCCCTGTCCAGTTGAACGGGATGCTCATTACATGACGAGCTGTCACTGACAAAAGGCTACATTCCCCGAGTGGATCTGACAAGCAAACGAGAGGCGCCCTGGGTTTCAACTACTACCAAGTCTGCCTTTGCCTACAGACAACTGCAGGTTTTAGAGAAAGCATAGGTCAAAGGGCATCCATGCACGTTCCCAACAGAAGGCGATTAGTGCCTGCGAATGCTGCCTGACAGACAGGCCAAGGCTTCTCTTTGTACAAAAACCAGTTACAGCCAAAGTGCTGTCCTGCCAGTGGAGCTGACCTGGAGAAGCCATCACGAGGGGTGGGAGGAGGGTTCGGTCTCTGCGGCCCATTAAATATGCAGCCTTTTAGCTGAAGCTGCCAAGAGCTCTGCCGTGTGCCAATTTCTTTTTGCGAGGAAGACACCTGCTCATTGGGAACTGGACTGATTCCCATCAAACTCACTTCAGACAGGCTCCCAAACAACCCTTCCAGGGAAACAACATTCAAACCTATCAGCCTGGGCTGGATGCCATGCATAGGTAAAAGGCTCTACAGCCCCCTCACCAAACCGGGGCTCCAAAATGAACAGAGAAAGGAAACAATTCCCGGTGGTGCATTGGGTTGGTTGCCCTGTAGCTCATCTTAGCTTCAGGTACCAGCAGATGATAAAAATGAAGCTGGGGAGAGCAAGAAACTAAGCAGAGATCAACACGACTCAGGTTGCTTAAGGCATGAAATGCCATCAACTGGGCTACACAAGCAAGAGGGTGCACAATGAACCGCCCAGTGGTGCCTACCTGCTCGTGGTACTCAATCCCCATGCTGAGGGTGTTGATCAGGATGGCGATCATGATCCCGCGCCCAAAGTACTTGCTGTCCACAATCTTCCTGAACGTTTCGCACACTACGTTCCAGAACACCAAGAACCGGCTCATTTTCTTGCCCCCGACTTCCCCTCGCTGAGGGTCCCGCTGGTCACCGTAGCGGGCGTCCTGAGTGAATTCATACACCCCCTCACTGTCCGAGTCCACCGTCTCGTTGTCCGTGGGCTCCAGGTCGTTAGCCAGGGTCTTGATGCAGTAGGGGCAGCTGTCGGGGTTGCAGGAGCCACTGTCCAGTTTCCCACACTGGCTAGTAATCTTGCAAGAACTCTGACAGGCGCCTGGAACGGGAACAAGCCAAGGTGAGATGTACATGCTCCCTGGATGCAGGGCCAGGGAAGCTAAGGGGTCAAATGAAGGGAACTCCTCACTCCTCTTATTTTATGTGACAAATGTCATCTAGCTCCTCAGGGTAAAGGCTGACAGTGGTCGGCTGTGCCTCCGCGCTGGAAGCCTGCCTGTACGCCATAGGGAAGTTGTATGTTTTTCCTCCCATAAACCACGCACAGGCTGGAAATTTCTTATCAACCTCAGGGGATGCCCAGTTTCCTCTCTCCCCTTCCTGGAACATTTTGCTCTGTTTTCTATTAGCAATAGTGTTAATTCTCAGCTCATTTACCAAACACACAAGCCAGCCTCTGTCTACTCTCCTGGTCTGGGGCTGTTTGCTCCTCAGAGCAGGAATTGTCTTCCTCAGATGTTGAGAAAGGACCTAACACCTAGTGACCCCAATGCAAATAAATAACACAGTATAATCCCTGGCCTGAGGGCTTTCCAATGAAAAGAAGTATCCTCCATTAGATACCAGGGCCTTCGAGTTCCCACATTCTGCGTGCCCCAAGCTGCTGCAGTGGGTGAAACAAGATCATGCAGGCCCATGTTTCTTGCCTTTAGACACTAAGAGGATTTCTGTTGCCCCCGGTCAGACATATTCACCAGCCAAGGATTCCTCACCACCTCATTATACCTTTGGCCATTAAGGCTAACAGAAAGCAATCAGCTCCTCCAGCACCTGGTATGTTAGGCGTTGTAATGAGAGTGCAGCAGCCAATGAGCTGCTTTCATATTCCTGCTGTTTGCTGATACTTCACAATTACCGGCTTTCCCCTAAGCACACAACTCAAATTGCTCGGCACAATGGCAGCTCCCAGCTGACAGATGGTCCCCTTGGTTCGTGATCTGAACAGGACAGTCTCTTACAAATGCCATCTGGCTGCAGGTGGCAGGGAGGGAGGGTGGGCGTTGCAAAAGTGTGCTCTTGACCGATCCACAAGCCCACGATCTAGTTTAACTGAAAACCCAGTGCCTTCCAACCTCACCTCGAAATCAGTTTTCAAGCCTAAATGAGTTCTCTCTTGTGAGATTCTGGAATCATTGGCCAACTACATCTGGTTCAAGCATATGTGCTGCAAGGGTGAACTAAGCGTCTCTGCTTGGGGCTGATGTTGGACCTACCACTCACCTCTTACAAAAGATGGCTCTAGAAAGACTTCCAGAGGTTGGAGGTTGAGAGAATCTGAACAGATTTGGGTGTGCTCTGAATCCTTGGGATGGGGAGGGGGGAGGAAAGTCTTATGACATAGATATGACCCTGGGATTTGGGAAACCTGGATTTGAGGTCACTGACTGCCTACTGGATTCTCAGCTAGGGCCTGATTTTCAAGACCAAGCACCTCTGCATTTGCCACTGCCATGCATTAGGCATGTAGATGGTCAGAAGCTCTAAAAATCTGACATTTAATTTCTCTACACTTCTGCAAAATGGGACTAACACTCAAAGGCGTGTTATGAAGATAAAGTCTTTCTGGTACGTGAGGCACTTGGGTACTAGAGAATCAGGGATTCATGCCGGTACTTAGAGGGACCTGAGCACCAAACAGTGGAGCGTGCAGTCAGCATAATCACTCAAGTTTCCTTGAAAGATGGACCCGAACTGCCCTGACCTTTGGGTAAGCTGAGTTTAGGTAGCTTCTAGGACAAGGGTGGGCAAAGTGTGGCCTGCAGGCCACGTCCAGCCCGCCAGGCCATTCTATCCAGCCTGTGAGGCCCCTAAAAAATTTAGAAAATTAATATTTATCTGCCCCGGCTGCCTGCCATGCAGCCCTTGTTGGCTTCCCAAAGCTCAATAAGCAGCCCTCCGCCTGAAATAATTGCCTGCCCCTGATCTAGGAGCATGATGGGAATGAGGAGCACAGCAGGAGGAGATGGTTCTTAGGAAAAACCCTAGGACCTTGGTGAGGACAAAGCTGTGAGGCAGCCATTTCTGTGCTCAGGGTGCCTTCAGTGGACTGTAAGATGCTGACTGGCCTTACCTGGAAAGCCATCTCCTTTATCAGTAATGTGAACTGAAAAGCATCCTGGAAAGATTCAGTGGAAACAAAAAAATTGGGACTTCTCTCTTACTCCAGAAACACAACCAGTGGCTGATCCTCAGTCCCAACACTCACCGGTGCTCTGGTTCTCCAGGAGCTTGTGCATGGTGCTGTATGGCCCAGGAGGTATGTTGAGGTTTGTTAGTGTGCCAGCCCCAGAGTTAGCTGCCAGTTCGCCTAAGCTTTTCTCCTTCAGCATCTCATGGGAGGTACTGGGGTGTACGGTGGGGTAGACTTTGCTCCCAACCATACTCTTGGGGAGCCCCTCTGGGCTTGGTAAGCTGAGGCCAGGCTGAGGGAGAGACGACCTGCAACGGATTGGCTCAAAGTGGCAATCGGCATGGTAGATGCTGTGGACTGATTCCGTGTTGCTGGAAGCACCATGGAGATTAGGCGTTGAGGGAGGAAGCATTAGCCTGTTGGTGCTATTGTGGAGGGAACTGGTTTCCACATCGCTGATCTCGGGGCTGGCACGTGGTGCCCGCAGGTTCCCATTGCCCATGTGATAGTGATGGTGGTGGTGGTGGTGATGGTGAATTAGATGGTGCACAGACGATCTTTTCCTCTGACGATGTTTGCAGGGCTGCCTATCAGCCCCGTTCTTATTCCCAGGGCTGGAGAGAAGCCCCATTTTCAACCCTGCTGCTCTATAAGCTTCAACCAGCTGTTTGCTGGCCTTCCGGGTGACATAAACCAAATATTTGAGAAGTTCATCATAGCAGCTCCCTGGCTCTGAAAAACTGGCCAGCGTGCTGGCATTGGACAAGTAACGGACCCGCTGCTCCTTCATCAGCTGACTCTCCCGCTGCTTGGTTTCTGAGAACTGGGTTGCTATGACCACTAAGCAGAGGTTGATCATGAAGAAGGAACCCACCTAAAGGGGAACAAAACATGCTATCAGTCCCGGAGAGAGGCAGAGGCAGGTGCTTCTAAACATGCAAAGCACAGCGGGCATCAGGAACCGAGCCCGCTTGTCCATGGGCAAACCAGCATCACACAGACAACCCCTGTCCCAGAGAGCTCAAAAGATATAGGGAGAAGTGGACAGGTGCATAAACAGATGTGTGTATGGGTTGGGGGTGAGGGCAAAGTGGAGGCTAGGGAAGCCAGTACAAGCACACAGAATAGGGCAGGGGTGGGCAAAATGCAGCCCGGGGGCCGGATGTGGCCCGCCAGGCCATTCTATCCAGCCCGCGGGGCCCCTAAAAAAATTTAGAAAATTAATATTTATCTGCCCTGGGCTGCCTGTCATAGGGCCCTTGATGGCTTGCCAAAACTCAGTAAGCACCCTCTGCTCAAAATAATTGCCCGCCCCTGGAGTAGGGTGTGCTGACTAGGAGCGTTTGCACACACGTTAGAGCATGGAGACGGGTCACGACTGAAGCTGATGCACAAGAGGCAAAGATGAATCTCTCCGCAAAGTGGGGCAAGGACGGCTATATCAGCAAAGCTGAAAGATCACACTCCCGCTGACTCATTTTGCTGGGTACCGCCTCCCCGAATGCACACCCGGGGGACTCCCACGCCAGGGCTCCAGGGATGACGCCATAGATCAAAGAGGAGGGAAGATTTATTTTGACAAAAAGATTTTGCTTTTTTAAGATCTTGTTTTTCTGTCTCAGCACTTGTAATTACCACAATTAGTGGCATTAGGATGAATACACTGAGCCCTACTGATAGGAGTGTTTTTCCTGGCAGCATGTGGGTGGCTTGTGAACAGATCCCCTTCTTTGTTAACTGGATTTGTGGGGATATTGTTACCCAGGAACATCAGCTGCCTCTCTCCTAGAACGTGATATTTTATTCCAATTTAAGATACCATTGGGTTCTGCTTTCAGTTGGTTCCCAGCACTATCCAGCCCGAATTATAAACAACTGGATTTACTCCAGTCTCTGTTAACCTATAAGAAAACCTGGCCACGTGCTATCAATGCTCCCAGTTCAGCACACGGCAAAGTGCTCTTTCTCCTTTATTCTCCATACTTTTGGCTTCACAAAGGACATTTTGCAGGTCAGGAAAAATTACCACTGTTCATGAAAAGAAGTGTCAAGATGAGTCAGGGAAACAACCTCTTACTTCCACATTGCTGGTTCAGATGCAGCCCAGAGCTGGTAATGACCATAAATCATCACAGTAGTGTTTGATGGCTGATACGCCAGGATCTGCTAGTCCACAGCCTAGTAGACTGGAGACCATATTGAAGAAACTCTCCCAGTTGCCACCCTTAATGGGGTGCCCAAGGATGGCACAGGACAAGGAAGGCTGAGCTAGACCAGCCTTGTGGAAAGTTGGGATTGGGGTTCAGCCTCCTTTGAGCAGAGAGGGCTTGTAACTGTATGAAAAGTCCAAACGGGGGTTTTTTTTGGTTGAGAAGGGAGTGAATTTGGAAGATTTTTGTACCAGAAGAACACAAAAAATTTGGCACCCTTCACCAGCACAGCAATCAGTCACTCTTTAAGGTTTTGTTCTTTTTATTTAAAATGCAAGCAGAAGAGGAGGGACCTATGGCAAAAGCAGGAGGGAGGATGAGGAGGGTGACCTATTACACTGTAGGAAGAAGTAAGCCCAGCATGGATCAAGAGAACAAACCTTTCCTCCCCTCTCTTCCCCAGCAAAATGCTGCTCCTTGTACAACTGCAGCAGAAATTTACCCCTTCAGATGAGAGGCATTAACACCTTTCTCCCTTATAACAGAGAGTGCATCTTAAACTGTAAGTCTTGCACCAAGCTGGTTTCTACCTCCCCTGGACAGAGCTGACCACCGTACCCAAACCCCTCCCTGCCCATCTGTCCCCCACTCACACCCCACTGTCCTCCCCCGTACGCCTGAGCAAAATGTATGCCATCCTCACTCACAATGATCAGGAGGATGAAGTAGATGAAATTGTAGAAGGAGTGTGCATCCATGACGAAGTACATGATGTCCACCCAGCCCTCCAGCGTGATGACCTGGAAGGGCAGGAAAAGGAAGAATCAGCTCAGAGGATGAAAGGCAGGCCTGGCCTCTCATGCAGCTCAATACACAATCCCCGCCACAGTGGGATCGAGCTGGGCAGCCCGTGTTTTGCAGCTGTAAAACAACCAGGCCGAGGAGAATGCCATAAGGCAGGTTCAACAGAGTCCTCTCCCCACTTCCTGGACTGCATTACTTTGAAGCCATGTTCTTCCACATATCCCAACCCACTGGTGCATTTTGGGGTGGGATGGGCATGACGTAGAGCAGCCCCGGTGGGGAGGACCCAGAGAGGGTATAGGGAAGGTTATGAATAGAGGCCTGGGACCACCATCCTGCACAAGCTGTTTTATTCCACACTTGGTGTATGTCCAACCTGTCCCTGACTGTGGTCTGCTGACTGGCTATAGCAACCCCTCTCTCCAGCCCACCCAGTAGTCCATGCCGTTTCCAGAAGATATGAGGCTGAGCTTCTTTCCTAGCCAGGTCCCATCTTCTCTCCTCAGTGTGTTTAGTGCTCACTTGAGCTGAGCCAGATGAAAGGACAGCAAATCCAGTTGCTCTTCCGCACCCTGCTTCTAATCTGTACCCTAATCATAATGAGAACAAAGCACTGGAGGAGAAGGAAGTAGGGGTAAGCTCCCCAGACAGGCCCTGGTGAAGGTTCCTCTCCACGGGAGCCCTTCTAGGAATTAGTCTGCCCTATGTTTCTGTGTGTACCCCAGCAAAGCAAAATAGGTGGGGACGGGCAGCTTGTGTAGCTCACAGCAGTTGAAAGCTTCTCTTACAAGTCGCCACAAGCAGAGGTATCAATACACCCTTAATGTGCTCTCCTGAGGCTTAGCTTAGTTCAGCCTGAAAGTTAACCAAGGGAAACTACACACAGACACTCTATATGTGTCCACACAAGGAGTGAGGGCAGAACAGCTACTAGCCTACACTCACAGCCTAGCTTGTTGCACAACCGCTCCCCCATGCAGCCAAATCCTAAAAGTTACTGGCAGCCAGCAGCTTATTTCTTTAATGCCACCCAGAGGAGGGTCTCATGAGTTGACGACACAGAGGAAAGTGAAATGCAAAGACTGAACGGAAAGGAAACTCATGGGTTCAGTAAAGTTGAAGGTCACTTCTGGCCAAAGCACCAGCATGAAGTCCCTACAGCTAGGGACACCCGATTCCCAGGTAAGCTTGTAAATTGAATTTCAGTAGTGCCCAGCCCTTTTACAAGGGTGAGCTTTCACCTTAAGTGAAGAAGACTTCTCCATGGGGACATCCAATTGCCATATGAAAATTCTGTGGGGCTCTGGCATTATTGCACCAGTGCTCGCTGTGGATGTGTCAGCCCCAGAAGCAGCCAGTTTTATCATGTTGATCTCTGTGCACACAGGTAGAGAGCAATTTGACCTGCCCTCCCATTATGCTTGTGACTATTAGCAGGGATGGAAAAGCTCTGCTTGCTGTGCTCACCTGAAATATTGCAATCCATGCGTAGCCAATGTTATCAAAGTTGATTGCTCCTTTGAAGGGGTTGTGCTCCCCAGCTGAACAGTTGGTATAATACTGGTTCCAGTTGACGCAGGAGGTATTAGTGGTATCATTATAGGAGTAATAGTCTAGGGTGCACTCTAGACCTTCTTCTCTCCGCGTTGGGATGTTGCGGCAGTAGCGCATGCCATTCTCCCGCGGCTGGGAGCAGATGAAGGGGTTCTCGTCCTCGTTCTCTGTCTGGTAGTATCTTTCCAACTCTACTGTATAAGGGCTTAAAGAGACCAGACAATTGGGTTTTGCACACTGACTAAAGGCAACCTGTCAAGATAATCACAACAGTAATAACAGTGCATCTCCAACAATGTGCATCCAGGATCTCAACGCATCTTACAGAACAGACCTTGCAGCAGCCACCTCCGAGTTCACATTTTTAATCCGCTTTAGGAAACGGAGAGCGCTTGTAGACGTGACGCCATTCCCATGTACGTGTGACAAAAATGTCACTTTATGTGGCTTAATGGCGTCATGCGGTACACGTGTAGGAGTTTTGGGGTTTGAAATGAGTTTGCGTCATTGCAAACTAAACTACGTCCTGATGTAGTTTCGCTTGCAACAGTGCGTTGCAGCTATTAGTCAGCTTGCCCCCCAGCTGCAGGAGTGGCAGGCAGGCGCTGCAGAAAAAAAGCATCGGGCCCCTTGCTGCTTCCACTTTCAGCAGGCACCTGGTGAAGAGGGAAGTGGTGAGGGGCCCAATCCTCTTGGGTTTTTTCTGGTGAAGCCTGCCCACCTCTCCCACTGCCAGGGGGCAAGCTGCCAGCTGGCTGAGCAGCCCCTGGTCCTTCCCCCTGCAATGGTGGTGCCGCCTGAGGCTGCCCAGGCAGGCTGCTAGGGGGCTGAGTGCTGCCTCAGCTTAGAGTTGGGGAAGACTTGGATTGGGCCAGGTGCTGCCTCTGAGCTGGGGCAGCAACCAGCCCACTAGCAGCCCACCCGGGGGGCTCCACTGCCACAGAAGGAAGGACCGGGGCCCACTGGCAGCTCAACCCCCGGCTACAGGAGAGGCAGGCAGGCTTCACCACAAAAGAATTGGGCCAGAAAACCCTGAATTACAACTGGGTTTCAATTAAAAACCCACCGTTTCAATGTAGGGGCACAGAATGCAACCCTAAATGCCCGTCACGTGTACAAGCGCCCCAAGGCACTGAGGGTCGAGGGGCTAAGTGACTTGCCCTCAGGCACCGAGCATGTCAGTGGGTAAGAGAGCTCAGGAATCCCGAGTCCTAGCAGACAGCCTCTCTCCACCTACTGAAAGGCAAAAAAAAAAAAAAAGAGAGAGAGAGAGAGAGACCACAGCCTTATAGTCAGCCTAGAACAGTTTCCTCCACAGCATCTGAAGAAACTTGAACCTCCTCTTCAATTGCCAGTTAAGCAAAAACCATGAGAAAGACAAAGACAAAAAAAAAAAAGGGCGAGGAAGGAAGAGAAAGAAGTTAGTTAGAGAAGAGAGTCAAATTCTGCTGTGAGGTACAATGGGGTAAATCTGGAGCGGCTCCACTCCTGTTACTGAATAGTGACTCCACCCAGAATTACTCCTGGCTTACAGTCGGGGAACCAAAAGCAAAGTTTGGGCTGGTGACATTATATCCTTTCCAAGGGGTTTTCACTGCAGTAAGAGAGAAATCCATCTGTTCAGGCCATTTTATCTTCTGCCTTTCCAAAGATGTCAAAAATCCCTGTGCAGTGGCAGAATACAGCACTTAGACTCCATTCTTCACAAGGCTGGGGTCTCTCGAGGTTCCCTGCTCCAGAGTTAGGTCCCATTTGCTATTCAATGTGGCAGTTCAAAGTCAGGCGAGATGAAAATTCCCACAAAAGATGGTCCTGAAACAATAAGCAATTCCACACCACACGCACCGGGGGAGACTAAACAGTCCTTCGGCCAGTTGAAAACGACTACTTCTTGCTCTGCAACCGGCTATCTCCTTAATGCCACCAGGACTCCCTGTAGAGCTTGAAAAGCTATTTTGAAGCCTAGTGTAGCCCAGTTAATTCCTACAGAATTGCCTTTAATACCATTCAAAGCTTAGCTAAACCCCTGGAATCTGGTTCAATTAAACAGCACCCAAACCTGTAGCTACTTTGGATTTACACAGCAGTTATCAGTTCATTTGCTGGATTACCATTTACCTAAAAGGACTTCCCACGTTACTTTAATTCCTGCTCCCAAGATCGCAGAACCTACAAGAGATGTCACAAATAGTCTGGAGCTGCATGAGAGAGGACTAAGGTTGCAATGTTATCTCCTCCCAGCATGGACCTAACAGTTAGATCAGCTGCTGGGAGTCGACAGGCAAAATGAAGTACAGAGATGCAGAGCCTTTGTTCTGTGCCTAGACCCAAACGCCTTTAGCATCGAGTGTCTAGTTAGTTAGTTTGTTTTTTATATATATATATACACATATATATATATATACACACACATATATATATATATAAAAATATTTTCATTGTCTCTGTTCTCGCTGTTTTGGTCGCTATTGCTGTAAGATGAATAATATGAGAATATAGTTCCTCAGCCTAGGACTTATGACCTTAACATGTAGTGGGCATCTGCCAGGGGGAAGACCAGCCTGACTACCCACCTTACTTAATAATGGAAAGATCTGATTAGATCTGCAGGCTAAATGGAAGTGGGTATTTTGGAAGGCCTTTGTCTAGAAGAGGTCAAAGACTATTATACCCTAGGGGAGAGGTTCCCAAACTTTTTCTTATTGAGCACCCCCTTCCAGACCCACCAGCTACCCAGGTACCCCTGCCAGGATACATTTTATATCTGAACTCCTTAAATGCCAATTATTATTATAATGAAAATTAAATCTGCCATTACATCATTTCTCCTGTATAGGCCTCCAGAAATGTCTTGCATACCCCCAGGGGTATGCATACCACACTTGGGGAACCCCAGGCTAGAGGATAGTTTGAATATCAGTAAGGAACTGGAAGTGTTCATACTTCAGGTGAGCGGCCTAGCCAAGAATAGCAAATCAGAAGTCAGAAAGCCAGATTTGATCACAATGGCGCGTCTGACCTTAAAAGCCACAAACCTATGATAAAGAATGGCTCAGGACAGGGACTGTACCTTCTGTGCGTTACACTAGCCCTACATTGCATTATGCTGTGTACAATGCCATGATCCTCCTGGGGTCCCTAGGTGCTACTGCCGCTTCAGCACAAATAAACAATAGCAGCTGCTGAATGGGATTCAGATCCTACTGTCTCCACCAATGTAGAAAAGGTCACGTATTAATTAGATGCTGAATCTGGAAAGCCTGATCTCTGTCTCTAGGGTTTTTTCTATGGCACCTGTCAATCAGAGCAGCAGCTGAATACCACGCCGCGGTTACAGACAGCACTCAGTGCGCCTGAAATGGCAACTTTTTGTCACAGCCTCCTTTGTTCCCGCTATGCCTCTGGGCAGGAGTTTTTGGCTGTGTTTGGGAATAGGGAATATTTATGAAATGCTGGGGTTTCTTTTAAGGTGACATCATCTCATCTTGCACAGGTTGAGAGTCGAGCAGGGTCAAGGTTACCAGCAGTCCTGGGTGGCAGGGCTGAATGCACTTTCCGGCCAGAAGGTGCTAATGGATGGCCATGTAGGACTTGCTTGATGCATAAGCACTCAGTCTTGTTGAAGGGACAGATGGGATAAATCGCCCTCCTTTGTTCGGCAGTTTGAATTGTTGAGGTTCCCTCGTATGCACCCGAGAGCCGATACCAGGCTCAGCTCCAAAGACCTTGTGGTTCCCAGAAGACCAGCTCTGAGCTGGAGGGGTTTTCCAGATATAAAAGCTCAGGGGGCAATGGCCGGAGGAGAAAACAGTGAAGAAACTGAGAGATTTGAGCAAAACCTAATAAGAGAGTGAAAAAAAAAGAGAGCTGCTTCTGGGGGAAGGGTATATGCATCTTGCAAGAGCCAGCTGCTCACATGCAGCCTGTGACCACTTTGGTTCAACAAAGGGAACCCTCAGGGTGCGCCAACATCAGCCCCCAGGGCTCTTGGGGAAGGATGCACTCATGCGTGAGCCAAGTGGGAAGTGCGGCAGCAAAGCTGCATTGGAGGGCAGTCCACACAGCAGCAACCCAGACCACCAGACGAAGGTATCAGGAGTGGCTCCCTGGAGATGCCCCAGAACCGTTTCACTGTCTCGTTCCCAGGTTTAGGATGTGCACGCAGCAGCAGGCAGGTGGGGTATGTGAAAGCATGTCACTCCCACAAAATGCTAGAGGTGTGGCATAGCTGCGGCCTTGGGATCTACATCCATCAGTCGCTCACCTCGATACGCTAACTGTCCTACTATAGCTGGCTTCTGGGGTGATGTGCCCCTAGCATCCCGCTCATCCTCATCTGTCCCCCAGGCACTGATCTTCTGCTTTTCAGACAATCTCAACTTGCACCGGCTCACCCTGACCTCCATGTAGAGGGGTCTCACATTTACATTACACTTCCATAATCTGGGCAATTACAATTCCTTGCACTACATCAGGATCAGAGGGCAACATTCCCACCAGATGCACAAGTCTCCTTAACAGAGAATGACTGCACAGGTGCCCACTTTAGTGCCATAGGTTTATTAAATTGAAGAACCGGTACTGTATTAAACTCATTTCCCTGCTGATTTAAAAAAAAAAAAAGAAAAGGAAAAAAAAAAAGGCCCCTGCCTCTGAGTCGTGAGCTTTCTCGTGAAAGAACAAGCATGACGATTCTTGTGAAACCCACAATGTGATTCAGTAGCAGAGCAGCTGGCAGTTTTCTTGGGGCCAAGGTGACATGCCACTGAAGTCGATGACCCCACTTCCACTGGCCTTGATGCAACAACAACGACTCTGACCTCCCGGCAGATGCCTACAGCTCTCAGTTGCAGTGGCAGAGGCAGTGGCAGTGCCAGGGGAGGGCCTTTTCTGTACTTACATGCTGAAGTTCTCTGGGAGGAAACAGCGGTTCCTGAGCAGCCCTGCCCATAGCTGGACTCCCACGATACCGAAGATAAAGAAGACAAAGAAACAGAGGAGGAGGACATTCCCCAGCATGGGCAGCGTGTCCAAGAGAAGGGTCACCAGGATGCGCATACCTGAGGCAAAGAAGAAAAGTTGAGTTAAAAGTTCCTTATTCATCCTGTTGTAGCTAACCCCCTCCCTACACTCGGTCCTTGCCAAACCATCCATCAACCCACTCATTGCTGAGCTGCCTTCATTAACCTCCCAATCGCCTTTTCCTCCAGCGTCCTTCTCATCCTCAAGTGACTTCCCCCCATCTGCTGCTCTCTCATTTACCTCTACATTTCTGATGAGGGCCGTGGGACTTCCCCCTTTCAGACCTACCTTCCACTTGGCAGCCTGAGCTCCCATAATCACCGTGACACTTGATCTACAAACCATCTGCATACTTCATAACCACCCCCCGCTGCTTTCCCGAACTCCTCCTTGCTTCCTAAAGCTCCTCACTCCCAAATATTCAGCTCAGACTTGACGCCGCCAACATTGTGCAAGCTGAACTCCAGCACCAATGCCAAAGCTTTGGCGGTGGCAAAGCCCTCCACTCAGCTGGCGGAGCCGGTCCACCTCTGCTGAATGGCACGTGGCTTCTGCAGCCGCCCAGCAGGCAGTGATGGTGCATCTAGACGCCGGCCAAGCCATCGCGCTGGCCGCCACGGGCCACGCAATGGCTGGGGTTATTCCAGAGCGCCCCTTGCACGCTCACAGCTCAGGTGTCGAGTGGAGCTACACAACTACCTGAGCCATGTGGTAGCTAGGGAGACCTTTCCTTGGACAGCCTCTTTTAAAATCCCCTTCTCTCCCAAATTCCCCTCGTCTTCTCTACATCCATTTGCCTCCTTAAAATACAGGACTTTCCATGGCAGATAATTCATATAAGCTCAGGAACGTTCAGTTCTGTAACAAAGACAAATTGATGGTGACTCCAACTTGACATTTACACACAAAAAATGATTTCGCCCGACATGTCTGTAATATTCTGCTCATCTCCTTCTCTCTCTTTCTATCTCCCTCTGCCTCTCACACTGGCTCTCTTGCTTACATTGATTTTTATTTAAAGAAACCTTTACTGTTGCTTCCTCTACCATGGCACCTCAACAAGACTTTTTTCATTGTTATCTGACGTTGTCACCTCCTGTCCAAAGGATCTTCCCTCCTCCCCTCCGCTTTTGGAGAAATGAGGAAATAACCACCATACGCATCTTCTAATTAACTGAGGTGACCTACTCTGGTTCATGCATTTATCATTTTGCAGAACTCTCTCTCTCCCCCCTCCCCCCTTCCCCCCCTATGTTTCTATCCATTGTAGTTATGCTGCACAGGAGATGAGATAAATTACCCAGGATTTGCAAATACATTAAGTGAATTACATCCACAGTTAGACAGCAGAAGATAAATTCAGCCATCCATCAGTTCTGCGGGGGGGGGGGGAAATTACAAACAGGATTCTGAAGCTGCTGTAATGATTCAAACAGCAGCAGCAACAGAAAACCAGATTAAATTTAATAGACAGGATCAGAAAAATAAATAGAGCCCAGGAATTTCCAGCACTGATAGACAGAGCGGGAGCTGATTACTTCTCATCAAGGCAACAGGATGGTTCAACAAGCTGGACGTTCTGACTTGCATTTAATTTGGCTAATAATGTTGAATTGGATACACTGGCGTACACATACAGACAAACAGATTTTCTAATGCAGCAGTGCCTGCGTTTAACACACCCATCATCCTTCCAGTTCCTGAGTGAGGTTAAACTTATTACTCGTCTGTCCTGGAGTTTTAGACTAAGGCTCATCCCCACAATCTCTGAGTGCTTCAGATGTAAAATTGATAGCAATGCATGAGGTCCTTAATGGATGTCACTGAATCCCTGGCACCTCTCCCCATTTAAAAATAAGTTTTTAGCATTATTCCGTTTTGCTGGGGGTTGGGAAATAGAAGGGTTGTTCACATTAGGAGCATAATTTATGGTGGAAAAAAATACTCTCCCCATAAGGGAAGGCATTCCAATATTTACCAAAAATAACAGGGATGTGGCGAAGGCATTGTTTCACCTAGCTCTCTGGAAGGCACAAATTATAGATTCTCAACGGGCAGGTCATGGCCACACTGCCTTTCGTACGTGGCCAGGAAAGGAAGAGACCCAATGAGGAAACGGCTGAAAATTGCTCATTTATATTAGTAGAGCCTAATCCAGATATGCTCATGGAGTGACTGAGGGCTCATTTCCATGAGCAGATCTGCTGGCAGAACAGTCCTTGGATGTCACCTGGAAAGTGGCAAAGGCTAAACCAAAGAAAAGGGGTATGTGCAGATGTCACATTTAGCTCAACCTGACTAGAGTGAGATTGATCCAATGCCCATTTGTGCAGATGTTGTGGGGTTTAAACTGAGCTAAAAATGGTGGGCCTGATCTAAGTTAGGTCACCTGAGCAATTCGTTCCATCCCCAAAAAGGGAGAGGGGGGCAGTCAGCTAAGAAAGTGAGTGAGCTTGGAAAAGATGCAGCTAGTCTCTTGCTGCCTTTGGGATTAAATGATTTGCTCCAAAGCTGGCTAGATGGATGGAGTGTTTTTTAAAGCGGGGCGAAGCCCTCTATAAACAGCAGAAGACAAGAGCAGCTGTACGAGCTGACCCACTCCAGAGAAGTAGATGAACATTTTAAGTGCAAGGTGAGAAAAAGATTGTACTTGCTCTCTCAGGCCTGGAGTTCCTGAAATAATGAGCCAGAATGGACTTTAAAACTTAGATCGGGAATGGGTTAGCCCAATTTATCGAACACCTATACACATCTGGAGCCTGTCCCTGGGGCCGGGAAAGCCCAGCCAGTAGCCCCAGACTATGGTCTTCCAAACCCTCCTGGCTCTGACTGGGCTCTTTTTAGTCCCCACCGCAACCTACTTACCCCCAGATGGAGAATGCTTCCCATGGACTCAGCAGCCACTCCTGATCCTACCAACGTTGTCCACCCCCCAGACCTGCCACCCCCCTCTTCTACCCCAAATTACTTTAAACAGAGTTCCCCAAGCAGCTCCCAGCACCGGCAAATGCCTGCACATACCACTCCTGAGCTACGATCACGCAGTTTAAAGGAAACCACGTAATCATAGACCGGATCCAGCAAACGTCTGCATGTATTTCTCTGGAGCAAAAGCACCCGCACAGAGGATGGTAGAGTTTTGCCATGCTTGAGAAACTTAGAAAGAGACACGGCAAAACAGTACCGCGTGGCTGAAGATGCGTTTCGCAGCGTACCTCTGGGTGACCAGCAACATACAGGTATGACAAGTCTTCCCCGCCCATGAGCTACCATGCCCCTGACTCGCACACATCCTGTCAGCCACAGCACTCAGCCAGTAGCTCCCCAGTCATCACAAGCCGCTTTCCCGAAACTTCATCAATTTGCAACATAACTCAGAGCAGAACTCTTCGCTCCATCCCCAAAAAGGGAGAGGGGGGCAGTCAGCTAAGAAAGTGAATGAGCTTGGAAAAGATGCAGCTAGTCTCTTGCTGCCTTTGGGATTAAATGATTTGCTCCAAAGCTGGCTAGATGGATGGAGTGTTTTTTAAAAGCGGGGTGAAGCCCTCTATAAACAGCAGAAGACAAGAGCAGCTGTAAGAGCTGACCCACTCCAGAGAAGCAGATGAACATTTTAAGTGCAAGGTGAGAAAAAGATTGTACTTGCTCTCTCAGGCCTGGAGTTCCTGAAATAATGAGCCAGAATGGACTTTAAAAGAAAGACAGAAATCAGATCCAACTTACTAGGGACTCTGTTAATGGCTCTCAGTGGCCGCAGTACTCGGACTGTCCGAACAGCCGAGAAACTAACGTTCTGCAAGTCCAGGGAGTACTCCAGCATGCTGCAGGAAACACAAACATGGAAGCACGTCAAAGACCGGCAGGAGAAAATTTAGACGATCAAACATCATAAATCAAACATTAGGTGCAGATTGCCCACAGAGACACTTTCGACTCAGTCTTTCCCATCAGGAACATTTTCTGGAGAAATTAAGGAGGGGTTATTTGCATATTAGAATAAAGCCACTGAGAGGGAATATTTCATGCGCACACATACATAGCCACTTTCTCTTTCTTTCTCATTTTAGTTACTTCCTTGTCGAGGCTCCAGGTGAGACGCTTCCCAAAGATTATTCTACCATCCAGGAGGGGAATGGCTATAGAAAGGTTTGTTGGTAACATCATAACGCAGACACTGTAACCAATCCACGGCCACTTCACATTTCATGCCTGTCACTGTGCTGCGCAGTACAACCGACTCCGAATATTAGGGATGAACCTCGCACAGTTCTGGCTGCACCAGTTTATGCGGTCTACTCCTTGAATGAGGAGAGAATGGCCTACGGTCTAGCAGAGAGCCGGGTTATTTTAAGTCCGTCCAGTGGAGGGCAACAGAGTATGTGCACACGAACACATGCACACGGACACACATGCACGCTTAAATTAACAATACGCGTCTATGATATTTTCTTATCATCAGTATACTGGACAAACGCTGACTAGCTAACCTCATAATACTCCTCCCAGGTATCCAATAATGTATTATCCCCATCTAACAGTGGAGGACACTGGGGCACAGAAGACCTAAGTGACTTTGTCCCAGGCTATAAAGCATACAAGCAGTTCACTCATTTTTTGTCAAATGTACCAGCATTTCGTTGTCGTCTATGGTGCAGATCATATAAATTATCTGGTGGGACCCATGGCAAGCATGCTTCCCCCATAGGGCCCACGGAGGGAGACTAGGTGACGTGTTCGCGGTCACAAAAGATGTCAGTGGTAGGGCAGGACCGCCCAGATCCCGCACTACCACTTTTACTACTGGACCATCCTTCCTCCCCACTGTAAGAGGTAGAGATGGCCCTTAATCATCCTGCTATGCCATCTTGTCTCTGATCCATCGGATCATAGGAAAGAGCTAGAAACGACCCCACAAGGTCTAGTTCAGTTCCCTGCCCAAGGCAGGATCATCCGTGACCGAACAAGCCCAGCTAAGTGTCTGTCTAGCCTGCTCTTGAAAACTGCCAAGCATGGAGATGGCACAATTTCTCCGCCTAGCCTGTTCCAATGCTTGACCACTCTCACAGTCAGAAAGGTCCTCCTAATCTCTAGCCTAAATTTCCTCTGCTGCAGCTTGAGATCATTGCTCATAACATCTCATAGACACTACACCACTTGTTTCCATTGGTTATGGAGGGAGTAGCAAGGCCACTAACGGGGCTGTGTCCTGCTTTTTAACCCACCTGAAGAAGAACTCTGCCAGCAAAGACTTTTTTTTTTTAAAGGACACTCTCCAGCCAACCCAAGCTGCACACTGAGTACGGGGCTCAAAAGGAGTCCAGGAACCTGCTATAAAAGGCACCGAATACTGTTGAGGAATTTATCAAGCTCTACCTCAAGCCTTGCTAGGCGGTCTGACCTATTCCTCCTATGGAGAGCCTGGCAGCTCACTCCTTTGAAAGTTAGAAACCCTTTAACTTTGAACCTTACTTTATTCACAGCCAGTTTTTCCACATTTGCTCGTGTACAACTTTGTCCTAAGTAGCTCATCTACATGTTCTCTTTCCCAGGTGCCCCTGCTGTACTTATAGAAAATGGCTTTATCTCCCCTCCACCTTCTACTTGGCTAAGAAAGCTAAACTCTTTCAGTCTCCTCACATAACATAGGTCCTCTGTTCCTCTGATGGTCCTTGCAGCCCTCCTTTGCACCTGTTCCAGTCTGAATAATTTTTTGTTGAACATTCACGGGACTTGACCCCCATATTCCTGATTACAACCTGCAGCCCATTTACCGCTGAGGGTGTAGGCGGCGTAGATAAAATAGACACCAGAAGAGCTGGATTTTGCTGATGACATATAGCTCTTAAGTGGCAGAGCAAAAAAATGCACAACACAGACTGAAAAACTGTCCGGCAAAGCAAAAGAAAGGTGGGGTTAATACTCAATTAAGAGAAGAACTGATCTAAAAGTAGAACCTCCCTCAGCAATTCCCACATCAAGTATTACTTAAGAACCTAAAGAATGCAAGAGGTGAATCAATTCATTTCAATTCATAGCAGGAATGTGCATGGTAGCGGAGATGTCCAGAAGCAAATGGCATCATATGCTGAAAAGGTGGTGGCCACTTTTTTCTGTTTAAAGCAAGATTTGGTCACTGAAAATCTACAGACTAAGGATCAAAGTCTGAATCTTCAATGCACTGGTTATTTCTATCATAACAAGTGGATGCAAAAGCACAGAAGGTGCAGACAAACCACCGAATGATTTTGAAAGTGCATGCCTTAGAAATAGGAGGTATGAAATGGAATTAATTTGTATCACATGCTGAGACTCTTTTGAGTGTTCAAAAGCCCCTTATCTCTCAAGTCACCTAGAAAAGAATGTGGAAACATTTGGGATGTGGGTTAAGAAAGCAGAAGGATCATTTGCCATCGCAGGGGTCCTACTGGGCTGTTGACAGGATATGCAAAAGGGCTGACTGAAAGAATCTGTCTGCCAAGGGCTATTCCAGGAGGGGAAATGTCTGTGATCTTGGACCAGAGAGGACATGCAAAGAGCAGGGAGGGCGAAGGCCTGCTTGGGCACAGCCTGAAAGCACAGGCAAGATTTGGAATAGGGACCTTTTGTTTGAAACATTAGCATGTGGCTAAATAGCACAACTGTCCCTCTACAACAACTCTTTCAGAAAATCAGAACAGGGAAGACTCCGCTCTAGAAGAGGATCGCTGGGCCAAATGGTCTAGACCCAACCAGCCAGTCTTTACGCCCCAGGCATTTATGCCAAAAAATGCCTTGCACAAGTAGTCCCAAGTCCCCTTCTTTTAATCCTTCACGCGCCGCTATACTTTGCCCTGCTTTTCCTTCTCCTCTTTGTCTCCGCGGCTAGCAAGCAAACTGGCTTCAAAAAAGCAAAAATATGGAACCAGGGGGAGACCAAAGAAGTCAGAGTGAGTTTTAAAATATTAAAATAGTGCGTAAAGAGACATCAGAGCCGTTGGGTTTGTGTTGACTGGAGTTTTAAGAACAACTATTGCATATGCATTACTGCTTCGGGGGACAGATAAAAAAGAAGTGGAGGAGGGGGAGGACCAGATGCCCACATTATTGATAAAATAGCTACCATCATCACAGCATTTTGCTTCAGAAGCTCCGGGCACTGGCTTCCACCGATGAAAAGACTCGACTGTCGGATGGCAGCCCCAAGAGTGTCTCAGAAGCAAGGAGGTTGGGTTACATCAAGGGGTGCTGCTGCTGTTACAGCTGCAGAGCTGTGTTGGCAGAGACCCCTACCAGTCCATAGCAGCAGCAAAAGAGGTTTCCCTGCTGGCTTAGCTACACCACCGCCCCACACAGAGGAAGAGGCCTTCTTCTCGCAGCATAGTGGTGTCCATTGGCTCAGGAGGGGAGGGGAGGGAGAGCGGGGGGTTTGCTGGCCCAGCAACGTGAGCTTGAGAGCATGATCTTTTCACAGATTTTCACAGCTAGGCAAGCACAAATTTGTCACGTGGACCAGATCGAGGATTACAGATCTAAACAAGCACTCTTGGGGTTTGGGGCACGCAGAGAGTGTTTTGTCACTCCTGAGCTTGCAGAATACAGCTGCATTGCCCAAACCTGGGCAAGACGCACGTACACAGTTCAGGGTGCACGACCTTCCCAGGGAGAGTGCAAGTTATCCTACAGTTGTCTGTGCCTCTGTCACCTCCAGATGCAATTATGGCCCCTCAGGGCAAACCCAAGACGTGTAATGGTAGGTTGACTTGCAGTCTAGCACTGGCGATGTGTAGGGCGTGCACGCAGGTGTATGTGCACCCCCTGAGATCGGCCGTGCACTCCCTGGAGGTGCCAGCCATGAAACTGGAAGTGCACTTCTGGCTCGGCAACTGGCCACTGGGGGGATCCCCCCAGTTGGCGATAGGCTGGTGGGGGACCCCCTCCCACTGTTGGCGATCTGGTGCCACCCCCAGACTCAGGAGGCACAATCGCCCATGGCTACTAGGCATCTGCATCCTTTCTTGAGCTCCCAACAGGATGTTGGCCCCTGGTAAGCAAGGGTGACAGAGCTGGAACTCGAGCTGTGAATGTGGTTGTCATCAGAGCTGTTTCCTTTAGTAAAGTGCCTCCTGGTTAAGAAAGCACCATGATTCTATACCGAAGTCATCATGCTGAGGCCACATGGTGACTAAAGCTAATGTAAGGTGAGGATGCAGCTGCTGACATACTGATGTCTCACAGATAGCACAGTAGTCCTCTATTCTGCACATGGAACTTGGCATGGAAATGTACTGCATGATGTTCATTTTAACTAAGAAATCCTCCAAGGCTAGGAACAGACGTTACACATAAACCGGTTTAAGTGATCAGAAATTGGTTCAGAAATATAAGTTCAGTGCACATAAACCAGCATGGCTGAAAATGGTTTAAGATACACCTGGTTGAATGTAGTATCAGATTTAACTGATTTGGGTCAAACTGGTTTATGCAATGTCTGTCCAAGACCTCTTCCTTGTTTAAGCCAAACCAGAGGGCCCCCCCCCCCCCAGCATCCCAGACGTTTTGCACACCTGGGCTGGGCTGTCTGATTCAGAGGACAGTGTTGGCTCCTCCTCTCTACTCCCTAGCCAGAGCTCTGGCAGAGACTGCAGGCCTACCAAGGTCTGTTTCCCCTGGACCCCCACCCCCTGCTGCTCAAGCAAGGATTCCCCCCTCCCATCTTCCATAGCATGGGCCCCAGCCCCATGGACCCTAGGCATGTGGCATGCTAGCTAATGCTGAGAGGTGTCTGTGTGTTAGTGGCTCCAATTTCACTGGGCCAGGCAGACAGAACAGTATGTGCTTAGGGCTTTTTGGAGCTAATCAACAGGTCAGCTGTTAATGTCCCTCCTTTCCTTCCTTGGAAAAAGCTGTTTAAGAAGAGCTTGAACTAATGAGAGAGGCTTTTTGTTTTGTTAATGGGCTGATAAATGCTGTGTTATCAGCTCCCTGCTGGCTCCCTCACCTGTGATGTTTGCAGACACTATAAAGAAGCAGGGAGAGGGAGATTGAAAAGCTCCGTATCATCAACAGATCCATGCACTGCACCCCATCCCCCTTTCCCTCAGAGTGCCAGCCTGGGGGTGGGGTCTGGCAGCATTCCTGCCCCTTGAGCAGTGAGTGGGGAAAAGCCTGACATGGTGCAGGCAGAATGGGGGTTTACACCCCTCCCTAATCAGAGGTCCTGCCTACCCTCCCTCATCTCAGCACTATAAAAGGGAAGGGAGGGCTGCTTTAGCACCACCCAGCTTCTAGCCTGAGCCACTGCAGGCATGTACCTGCATTTCTTCAGTCCAGAGGAGTTGTTTGCTGGGTTGCAAACTGGTTCACCCTAGGCAGATT
Source organism: Crocodylus porosus (assembly GCF_001723895.1). NCBI lineage: Eukaryota > Metazoa > Chordata > Crocodylia > Crocodylidae > Crocodylus > Crocodylus porosus. Next base: position 10,260,506 of record NW_017728928.1, read on the forward strand.
AGACAAGCCTGCAAAGATTGAATCAATTCAGGCTCAGGCTTTTTGAATGTCTGTCCCTAGCCCTGGTGTCTGCATCTTTTCTTGAGCTCTCAACAGGATGTTGGCCCCTGGTAAGCAAGGGTGACAGAGCTGGAACTCGAGCTGTGTATGTTGTTGTCATCAGAGCTGTTTCCTTTAGTAAAGTGCCTCCTGGTTAAGAAAGCACCATGATTCTATACAGAAGTCATCATGCTGAGGCCACATGGTGACTAAAGCTAATGTAAGGAAGGATGCAGCTGCTGACACATTGATCTGCCCACAGATCGCGCAGTAGCCCAGTATTCTGCACATTGAACTTGGCATGCAAATGTACTGCAATGTGTTCACTTTAACAAAGAAATCCTCCAAAATACAGGATCTGGTTATTAAAGAGCTGGTCTGGAGAGGTACAAGAACTGGAACCCTTCAGTTTAACTCGCCACATTGTGCAGATAGGCACCTCCCCAACATCCACACAGATCAGAAGATGTGCTTTGTTCCCATCTCTGCCTTTTTGCCCTTTCATGGATTCACAAAGACTTTATCGGGGTAGCGTATCTGAGCAGCTCCCAACCACCTCTGGGATTCAGGGTAGTGGGGAACTCAGGCATAGAAATGAGGATAAATTTGCCCTAGGTTAAAAAGCGAACCGGAGTCAAAACTGGGAACTGAAGCTAGATTTTCCAAGTCCCAGGCCACTGCTTTGATCACAAGACTATTCTTCCTCTGGGGAGTTTTCAGTTATGGCCATAAAGATACAGAGCTGCATTTCAGTGTTCGTAAGCAATATCCCTAGACTTATTCTATCAAAAAAGGTTTCCAAAACTGGGTGTCTCATCTCTCTTTATCTATTGCATGGCAATCAGTGGATAATAAAAAGCAATCAAAAATGGAAAAGACAAGGGGAAATTATTTAGACAGTGTCATATCTCCAGAAACGTAAAATGAAATTTGCTCCCTGTCCTTGAATGCTTTGTCATGTTCTGCTATCGCTCAGACAATGCATTTTGAGTTTCACAAGTCTTGCTGTGCTCATGGGAGTTATTTAATTTTATATTATATTCATTTTAATCAAGTTAACTGAATAAAAATAATAGCACTGGAGGTGGGAAGATTTCACAACCTTGGCTGCCTTCTGGTACCAAGACATTTAATAGCGGCATGCATCTGAGCTTGGGCAAAGGATGAATATGGGTTTTGATGCAGCAACAACTTAGGCTGAAGCTGAAAAACCAAGAGAAACTGATGGCTTCCTTTTAAAAAAAAAAAGTCCTAAAACTTTTTTTTTTATTATCCTTTTCACAAGCAGGTTTGAATCAGAGCTCAGCTATGAAGGAGCCTGAGAGAGGTTTCTTTTAAACAGCAGGTTTTCTGAGCCTAGGATGAAGTTAGCCCGAGCTGCTCTTATTTCAAAAGCTGCAAGCTGCCAGCGACAAAGCTGACATTGAAACAAAGAGCATGCTGGTTGCAGGTGGTGCCGGAGGCTTCAGTGATCCTGGGATCTCTAGTACTCTTTAAGCCCTGCTACAGGGATTTAATTAAGAGCTAGGCATAAGGTGCAAAGATCAGATTTTGACCCCTCAACAAATTTTCTGGGGTACCAGGTTCAGCTTCATCTCTAAGGACTAGGTTCTGCTATGCTTATGCAGAGTGCCTAGCATCTTGCTCTGCAACTGAGACTGGTAGTTCTCAACCTTTTTAGACTCAAAGCACCCCTCATTAGACTCAAGGCATCCTTCAGAAAATGCCAGCTCTTAAATTTCACTCTTTTTTAAAAGCAGATAAATCAGTAGAGAAATTCTTCTGCTGCAAAGAACTCAGCAAGCCTGCAACAGGCAGAGCATTATTGCTAGAGATTCCTATTTGAAATCTCTGGGTTGATCTTGAGGATCACGTTTGCGCATTAAATGGTGGTAACGCTGTGTGACGCACCACAGCACCCTTGAAAGGATTTCAGGGCACCCCAGGGTGCTGCGGCACCCTGATCAAGAATTACCGCTTTAGAATAACAGGGTTGAGCGGAGGAGCCTTTCATTTCAGGTCCTTGCTTCAAAAACAGCCCAGTTGAGTGGTAGGGTATAGTTCCCACCACAACCACAGAAGGCTGCTAGGAAAGGACAATGCTGGGTTCTGACTACACGTGAACTTGCATCACTGAAGACAGCTCAACATCTCAGCACAATGGTCTAGAGGTGAGCAGGCCACTGAGATGGAGCCTCTCCCTGTTGGATGTGATCCTGTCTGCCCACAGGAAAGATATAGCAATGCTGCTGTCCGGTCCTCTGAATAGACAGAAGACTCGTCTCCAGGACTGCTAATTCAGTGTCTGCCATCAGCATGACATTCGCTTAAAATATTTTTTAAAAACAGAAAACACAGGAGAGGGTAACACCCCAGCCAGTGCCTGGCTGCCTGTGTGCGTGTCACGATGAAAAGCATGAGTCTGCAGTGGCTGGAAGCTCACGACTGCTGCTGAAATCACAAGGATGAGTGTGGATGTGTGTGTGTGTGTGGGGGGGAATTTAACTGTCACCTCCCCCCACCCCTTGAATCTCTCTGTCCCCTGTAATCCAGCTGCTGCACGTCGCAAGTGTATTGCTGATTTTCAGCCTTTGCTGCTACTGGAAGGGGTGAAATTCTACAATGGCAGGTGCCCTCGATACACCAGACATGTGCAACATGCCTGCAATCTCCAAAACTGGACAACTGAGTGTGCAAATGCCCCAACTCAGCTGTTTACCCAGCACATGCCTATCAGGGGTGGAACAGCACAGCTGGTATTCTTAAAAATCACTTCCCTGGGGCTCCAGGTACTCCCAGCTGCAGACAGCCCTGCCCTGAAGAGCTGCAGGCTAAACAGACAAAGCAAGTAAAAGATGGGAAAAAAAAGAAGCTTAATTACCCCCTTTTGCTGAGATGGGAGAACTGAGACCTGAAGGGGTTAAGTGATTTGCCCAAGGTCACACTAGCTATCTCTAGCAGAGGAAATGAACCAAAGATCTGAGTCTTTCTTCTAGTATCTTAATCAGGAAGTAATTTATAATCGTGCTAGCAGCTTTTGAAGTGAGCTAGTGGAACAGGAGCAGAAGCATGCAGTAGACTTCACTACACCTGTCCGGTGGGGATATGGTTTTGGGCACTGAATCAATCCAATTATGACACGGACAAGCTGACTGATGTAGCGGCAATGGTAGGCACCACGGGGATGTCTGGGAGAGGGCTTCGACCGACGTGATCCTGCATTTCTAAATTTGTGACAAAACTCCCATTTCAAGGACTTCTTGAGGGCACTGGGACACCGCCCAGAAACATGAGACTGTCCTGAAAAGTTCAAAGCCTTGTTTTAGAAAGAGTGAAAAAACAGCAGGGACCTTCTCCGTGTGCAACTCACTCCAGACAGGAGTAAAATCGGAGTCACTAGGAACAATGGCCACAAGCTGCCGGGGAGCAGACTGAGGTGAGACATCAGGAAGAACTTCTTCATGGTAAGGGTTGCCAAAATCTGGAATGAGCTTCCAAGGGAGGTGGTGCTCTCCCCTACCCTGGGGGGGGGTGGTCTTTAAGAAGAGGCTGGACACGCACCTGGCTGGAGGCGTCTGACCCCAGCGCTCTTTCCTGCCCAGGGCAGGGGGTCGGACTCGATGATCTGCTGAGGTCCCTTCCGACCCTAACATCTATGAATCTATGAAACTGTCCTACTTCATTTAACTCCCTGATGAACACTAACCAAGGATTTGGCCAATGTTTTTCGAGACTAACCTAGTTTTAGACTTAATTCAATTTACAGGGAAAAGAATCTGACCGAAGCCAATTAGGCCAAATTGCTCATGTGTTCAGTGGACTGGCAGGTGCTAATGGCCAACCCTATAGCTGGTGACAAATCAGTTGGGTTCCAGCAGAGCTACAGTAACTATCCAGGCAACTGGCCCTAGGACTTGCGCCGGTAGTTATTTTGCAAGTGCTTCACTCTGAATTGCTAAGGAGTCGGCAGAGCAGTGACATCTCCTCTGCCGCGCTTACTTCTCCGAGGAACGGCAGGTTGAGGTCTGCGGAGGTCTGTACTCGGCAGCCCAGGGAAGTGGTGCGGAAGGGGGAAAGCTGCTGCTGCTGCTTCAAAACCACCATGCCAGCCAGAGTTTCCAAAGAGACAGCGAGTCAGAAAGCATCTTCACCCCCCAGCTGTGATTCACCAACTCAAGCCTCACTAAACTGCAAACAGCTCTGCAGATGTCTGGGTGGAAATACATTTTCAATCCCAACACTTCACAGTTTTATGCTCTGTGAGGTGGGAATCGCATCCAATCTTCTGTAGACAACAAGGTCTGTCTTGCAGTTCCCGTTAACCTTCAAGTGCTCTTTTAAAAGCTAGTCTCCCATAATCCTTCCCTTTAAAATAATGGAACATAATTATGTGATTCGTCAACATTTCTTCCCCCCACCCCACCTAACTCTGTACCCTACAGCCCAAGTCCTGTTTCAAAAGACCGGGATCTGATAATATAGTACCACTCTCATCGCTAGTGAGCTTTACTGTAATTACAGAGACGTGTTGCAGGCATTATGCTCTCTACAATTAGTGCTAATTGCATTACATTGTCACAAAGAAATCATTTTTTCTCCATGAGCTGGTGAAATTGGGTTGGACAGTTTAATAAGGCTGGAAAGTACTTAATGGCATGTCACAGAAGTGGCCAGTGTTACAGAACTGTGTGACAATGGTTGTGAATCTAAAAGGCAGCGCTGAGACCAGCCAGACTGGGATGTTCAGAGATAACCACTAGCCAACACCTTGGTACTATATCATAATATGCAAAGTGCCTAATGAAGGGTGTTTCAACCTCAAAACCTGCAAAGAAAGAATTTTTTTTGCTCCTATGTAGTTGGTCTAATAAAACGTATCACCTCTAAACCAAGAGCTTTGCCTGCCTAAAAAATGACAACACATTCACGAGTAAAACAAATGTAAGAAAGATTTTCTTGGCAACACCACCTGTAAGATGAAGCAATTTTTTCTGCATGTTTCTTGGGCTTCTCCTGATTATTCAGTTTGATTTGTCTTCAAAGAGAGCTCTGGCCCCTCAGCAAACACACAGATCCCAATTCTAAGTTGGAAATAAAGCCCGATCTACCTGGTGCCCTGTCCCACCGCTGAAGCAAGGTTTTCCCAGCCACAGATGCCGACAAACAAATGCAGCACATCGCCAAAAATGCGTTGCTTTTCCCATGGCCAAAACCCGGCCTCAATATTATTAATCTCCATCATGCAAATGCACAGCTGGTGGGATAACAGCTAAAAACTAGCACTGCAGCTCTGTCTGCCTGGCTGGACACACTGGCCCCAGAACCAATCGCACTTCATCAGTGCAAATACATGTAACCATCCTTCAATGGGTTAGTCCTTATGTCACTGGTCGCAGAACTGGTGCACTTGCTATATGTGCCTGGTCTTCTAGCATCTTTGTCTCAAAACATAGACTGGCCTCTTTGGTTACAGTTGTTCCCTTGAGCGGTATTAGCTGTAAATTTTTGCATGTGAGGGAATAATAGAAAATGAGGGTTGAAAGGGACCTCAGGAGGTCACATCTAATCCAACCCCCTGCTCCAAGCAAGACCACCCCCAACTAGATCATCCCAGCCAAGGCTTCGTCAAGATAGGGCTTAAAAAGCTCCAAGGATGGACCGCTCTGGGTCACCTGTCCCAGTGTTTTACCACCCACCGAGTGAGAAAAATTTCCCTAATAGCCAACCTAAACTTCCCTTGCTGCAACTTGAGCCCATTGCTCCTTGTTCTGTCCTCTCTCACCACCGAGATCAGTCCAGCTCTATCCTCTTTCCACTCCCCCTTCAAACGGTTAAAGGCTGCTATCAAATCCCTCCTCAGTCTTCTCATCTCCAAACTAAATAAGCCTAGCTCCCTCCGCCTCTTCTCATAAGTTATGTGCTCCAACCCTCTCACCATTTTCGCTGGACCCTCTCCAATTTGTCCACATCCTTTCTGTAGTGGGGGGCCCAAAACTGAACACAGGACTCCAGATGTGGCCTCACCAGTGCAGAATAGAGGGGAATAATCACTTCCCTTGATCTGCTGGCAACACTCTTACTAATACAGCCCAGGATACTGTTAGCCTTCTTGGCAACAAGGGCACACTGCTGGCTCATATTCATCTTATTGCCCACTGTAACCCCCAGGTCCTTTTCTGCACAATCTGGAAGCAGGAAAAATAAGTACATAACACCAGGCATATGATTATATGGCCTGCTTAATATGGGAGAGTATTGTTAGGTCAGAGATATCTAGGAGAGAACAGTAAACACGGTGGAAGCAAACAGCACTGTCGTGAACACACGGCGCTCTACTGTAATTTATGAGGTTGGACAGAATTTGATCCACATTTAACTGCAACCCCACTGAAGTCAATGCAACTATAATGGACTGGTTTGCGGCCAGGTATAAGTGCGTCACTGAGCTGGCACTAAATAGAGCAGGATGAAATTTGGCCCTCGAAACTTTTATCCAACAGAAAATGAGAAGGGAAAACCAAAAAAAAAAAAAAAAAAATATTACCGCTCCTGGACTGTTCCATTTCCCCTTAGATGTGGCAAATCTCAGCAGAATGGCAGACCCTGGGAAGTGAAAAAGCCTTCTCCCCATTCAAACAGCTTTCTCCAGGCCAGGGATGAGTCTCAATAGACGGCAGTAACGAGGAAACTTGCCTTGCTGCTACCTGCCCTGTAATTAAGCTTCCAAAGCTATCAACGGAGTCCCATCAAGCTACAGTAAATTAACTTTCTATGGGTCTTTCAGGAAATGGTGGGAGGACGGTTTTGATTGAAAGGAAAAGGGGAGATACTATGCTGGCACATGGCTACGTTTGAGAACGAATGCTGATTACTTGTCAGGAGCAGGGCCTGTTAGGTCTCTTCAGGGTGTTAATTCCTGTTTTCCTTTCAGATCATGAAGCCTGAAGATTAAGCTAGATTTGGAGCATTCACAGGAGACTGAGAGAAGAGTGGGCTTCGGGGAGAAGGATTATTGCTAAGGCTGAGAATTTCTTGTTACACTGGGCTGCAACAAAGGCTCTGATTTGAGGGGAGAGAGATGCCTGCAGTCTGGAAATTGAAAAAGCCCCTGCACTGGGATAGTCAGAAAGGGTTTGCATGGGGAGGATGGGGTGGCAGTAAAAAGTGGCTGACACAGATCAGCTAAATTCCTGGTAGCTCGCTCAATCCTGGGTCCTGAGGCAGACACTATTTCTGCAACGAGGATTCGGAGCGCCTGCTCTTCCATCAGCAAACAAGTCGGTTGGGAGATCTGGTCAGCTCTCTCTCCATCCCACTTCAGACCGAGTCAAATCCTTTGGTTTATCACATGATTAGCAAACCGGATTTGGTTATGATCATCACAGCAGCATGGCACGTACCACTTACCCCCTGTCGGGACACCACTTCAGCTCAGTTCAGTCTCCGATTATAGCGTTATTAGCAGTGTCCCTCGCCGTATGCACTTTCTATGGGAAAATGCCACGTTCGATCATTTCAGCCAGCTTCTTTGCCTTTTACGAGCCATTCTTCACCTCCCGAAGAGAGACCCACAAACTAACCAAGAGCCTTACTAATAATCAGGGAATTTGTATGAGAAACTCCAGGGGTCACCTGGCCACTTGCTAACCTCACTCGTGGAGGAAGCAAAGTTTCAGCTCCTCACATAATCTACGCTCAGACATTGTAGGCCATTATTCCCTCCTGGTAAATGATGCCCATAAAAGGTTGTTGATTTGGTTGCCGGCATTCATTTGACTGGTGCTCATGCCGTAACGGCTGCGAGTGTGACGGTCCAGCTGCGTGGCAAGCGTGTGGGATGCCAGCTTACCAAAGAAGGTTGTCTAGGGCCAGCTGGCCTCTGGCAAGCTTAGGCCATAAGTGTACGATTCAAAGCGTGCAATATTAACTCCCGTAACTGGGACAGGACGACAGAGCGCTTCTTGACCTGTATGGGCACAGCCCCTTCTGAGCACTAGTGCCTTTCAGATGTTGGGTAAATGTGCCAGAGGAAAATGGTTCATTCACACAGCAGGTGCTCACTGATGGCATGAAGCACCGTCCTCTTCAGGGATGGAGACTGGACAAGAACAGCCACCTGCTACCAAGTCCACCTATTGGGAACTATGGTGGAGATTTTCAAAGCAGCATAATGGACTTAAAACATCCAACTTGCGCCAAGGGGCAGCAAGGTTTCAGGATGGGCTGCAGTTGTTCAGCGCAAGCCTGTCCCCCGCTTTTGTAAGTGCCTTTTGCGGTAGGCATGGCCTGACATATTTTTAAGGGCTTTGTTCTCCTGAAATCTTCCACGTAACATCTTCAGTAGCACTTGGCGGCATTTCAGATCCGGAGTTCCTCAAAAGCAGCTGCTCTGTTTGCAGATGGAAAGGAAGCCAAGGCAGCAAGATGTCTTAACTTCAAGCGTCGTTCTTTCATGACTTCCGTATTCTGCAGTTAGTGCCGCAGCCTGAATATTCATCTAAATAATTTGTCCCATGTGGGGAAGGCAAAAGTCCCTGGCTATATTCAGAAAGGACTGAAGGAATCTGATTCTGTCTAGCTGGAAGTTTGACCCCACAGCGTTGCTGAACATAGGGGTTTTATTTACTCTTCTAAATGGCATATTTTTCACCTGCTTTTTGCCCCAATTACATACACCAGACATTTTGTACTAATCCCTTCCTTTTCATTTACCAGGTGCTAATCGCAGAGTCATCCAGTGCTTTCAATTTTCAAGACCACAAGGTGGGATACATAGGTGAACAAAAGGTACAAAGAGACAAGGAAGCTACCTTTAGGAATAATGAAAAGGCAGGATGTAGAGGAGTGTGTGTCCCAGAAGTGGAAGGGAGTAATCATAAAGAGAGGTGAAGTCCAGCTGCTAGGGAAAGAGATATCCTGCTTTGTATTTAAAGTTAGTTCGATCCTTTGTCAGCTGAATTGGTTTTGACAGAGCCCAGATGGGAACAGTTCATGTACATAAAGAAAAGAGCAATCATTTAGCAAGAGGCAAAGCTGACCTGGCAGGAGTCATGAAGCTGGTCAAACTGCAAGGCTGCAAAACCTCCGCAGCAGATGCCCCATGTGTGCTAACAAAGCCTGGGAATTGGGGGAATCAAAGGCGGGCGTTCCGCACCAGTATCTATGCTGCCATGTGTGCGTCTTGAAGAAGGAAATACTCCTTTTGTCTTCTTTTTTTATGGTGGCCACAGGGAGAAAGGGGTACTTGGGTAACTAAATGCAAACCGGAGTGCCCAAACCATGACCTTGGCCGATGATTTTCCTCTTCAGTTTGAGACCCACTGTTTTATGACGCTGTTTATATTGCCAGGGCACCTGCAGGTCCCAGCAGAGACTAAAGCCCTTGCATGCCGAGCTCTGGAAAAAACACATATGAGATGGCCCCAGCGCTAACGATCTTGCAACATCAATACACCAGACAAACAACAGGTGAGAGGAGAGAGGCACAGGGAGCGTTAGCGATTTGCCCCTGATGCCACAGAGAGCTGGTGGCCCAGCTAGGAGAAGCACCCAGTGCTCAAACCACTGATCTACACTACCTCCAAACTATGTTTATTAAGTAAATGACCTAGAACCTGCATGGTCCCATCCCCGTTCAACTGGTAGGCTTGCTCGCACCTAATTTCCCTTCTGATGTCTCCTCCTAGCATTAAAATTAAGAAAAAAGGTTGAACAAAAATCTCCCTGACAGGCCCCACCCTTAAAAGCCCAAACACCAGGAAAATCACCAAGCTAGCTTGATTTGAAGACTGTGGAAAGACTCTCAATGACTCCACAGCGGGCTTTAGATGAAGCCCTGATCTTCAAGGACTAATACTTAAGCTGGCAAGAATAGTGTAAGTGCTTTGGCCAAGACGTGTGTGCAAATGGTCTCTTCAATTTTCTCCCTTCGCTGTCCTAGGTAATGGGAACTTACAGGAAAAGAAGGTAGGCAGCCGGGGGGGTTTTATAAGAGGCCAGATTGTATCTTCAGCTACACTTGGTAGGATCCTTCTGGGGGGCTTATTCATGTAAATTAAGGCAGAATGGGGCTCAGACAAAATTATGCTTTTACCTCCAGAAGTTTAGAAAGAAACACAAGTGTAAAACAAGCCCCAGGCAAGCTGCACTCCCCCCCACCTTCGTTTTTTTCCAGGGTCCCAGTGACCTCCTAAAACTCTCAGGTTTTGATCTTGTGGTTACTTCAACACCGTGAGTCTCTCGAGGCGAACGTGTAGGACCTCTTTTTGTGACAGACGAACATCCAGGAAGCCACCTCATCGACTATGTAGTACCTAATTATTCAGCTCTGACCTACAGGAACCAAAGCTCTGTCCACCGGACAGACGGCAGAGAACAAATGAACACAGAAGTCACGGAGTACATCGCTACCGGAGGCAGAGGCCCTTCTTCCCAGCCTGGCATGCACACATGAGCACTTGAAGCTCCTTCCATACAGTCCCACCAGGCAGATGCAACCCCCAGCTGCCTCCACCCTCTGCAGTGGCTGTTCAGACACGTGGGCTGTAAGCCTGCGTGGTCCAGTGACATCGTGATACCGGGTGGATGCAACTATGAGACTGGTCCAAAGGAAAGGGTTCCTGATCTACCATGTTCTGCTAGCAGGCTTTTTTGGAGGATATCCAACACAAGCACCTGTCCTGGCGGCCAACACGAAAGTATTTTCCTATGGCAGCCTTACACTAAGAATTCACACTCATAAGGGCACATCCAGATGACAAGAACAACTGTGCTGGAGGACTTTGTTACAATCCAGTGTTTTTTTGTATTGCACATGGGATCTGACCCAGGCTCCATGTCTCCAGTAGCTGCCTCTGGGGCCAGTGACAGTGCCCAGGAAAAGATACTCCAGAAGAAAGTGCAAGAAAACCCCTACCTCTGGCAGCTGGAGCTGGCTTAAACCCTGAAGCACAACATTTAACATCTCTTGCCAGATGTTTTTTCTCCATTTGCTAATATCTGAATAGTTGTGTTCTCCATACTGGAGTCCAATCCCTTTTTGTTTTTGGATCTCAGAAACTTACTGGCTTCAATGACATCCTGTGGCAGGGAGTTCCAGGGTCTAATTGCATGTGGCGCAAGATCGGTTGACTTTCAAATTCATCCCCTTTCGTCTCACTGCGTTCCCCTAGCCCCTACCAACAGCCCGCGCTCACCTGCAAGGACTTGTGCTATCAACTCGGGCCGGGCAAGGAGACGCAGTGATGGATCATGCACCAAGAGCAAACACACAGCTCTCTCCTAGTAGCCAGCGAGCTCGCTGCCAACTGCCCAACCTGGGAAATGACGCAGTTGTGGTTTATTTCTAGGATCCTCCAATCCATTCCAGGAAATTCCGGTTAATTATACACATAATGGAAGGGGGAAAAAATTGCCAGATTCCCAAAGGTCTTTGGGCTCTCCGAGTGAGCAGGGAGGTGAGGCAAGGGCCTCTGAGCATTGAATGTGTCAAGGAAACTCAACTCTTTGGCTGTGGTCCAGGAACTTTTCATGTGGATTTCCAGCCACAGCCAGGGGATTCTCGGGTGCTAGAGGAGCCTTTAATTTAAACCAGGTGCCTCTGAAAGGAAAACACTCATGAAAGGCAAACTTGGTCGCTTTCCCCCAACAATAAAAAAGGGCAATCACGCACATTTCACTGAAATATTCTTCTTGGAAGCCAGGCCCTTGCTTTAAACGAGCTGCTGAAACCTCATCCATTTGGGCAATCTGCATGAAACTGAAACTACCAATATTTCTGGAGCCAGAAAAATAATTTAGCCGAGTGCCAGCTGAGTCCGCCCAGAGCTGCTGAGCGAGAGATCTTACAGTATGGAAAGCGCGCAGGCTGGCGGAGAACAAAGGCAACCGTCTTTGTAACATTCCTCCACTCTCTCTTTTGTTGCTGCTGTCTGTAAACTTAACGCTAGCACTGCCACAGCTGGTTGCAATTGTCCCAGTTACCAGGCAGATGCGGAGTAAGGAGGTAGCAGGAGCTTCACAATTCAGGGGAAAAGACGAGGTCTTATATGATGCACCGCAGGAGAGAAGCTGCCGCTGGCCTCTTGTTCTAGCTACAGTCCAGGACGCTGTCCCCGCTGGGAAAAGAAAAATCAATAACCACAACCATCCCAGCACATGTTAGAAACAGTTGGGCCTTGGCGTTAACCAACACGGGCTTTCTTTGTCCTCCGAGACAAAGCTAGCCGAACGGTGCAGCAGATCGTCACTGAGGGCTGCAAACAGAAGCACCAACTTCCAGCCTCCCGTGGCCTTCCTGACTTACCCGGCTATGACAATGAAAAAATCCAGGCGGTTCCACGTGTCTCCCAAGTAGCACTTCTTCCCAAAGATCCCGAGCGCAATCATCTTGACTATCATTTCCACAGCAAAGAAGGCAAAGATGAAATCATCGAAGCTCTAGAAAACAAAGCAGCAGAATCAGTTCAGAAGAAGAACAGCCGTGCCCGCCCCCTGAACTACAGAGCGGCAAAAAATAAAAATAAAAACAGAAGTCTGCCCCACTGTGATAAAGAGAAAAACACACTACATGGGTACAAGCATGCATCTCCTGATCCATGATGGCCCAAACGGAGCAATATAGACCGAGAGAAGAGAGACTTTGGGAGGAGATGACTTTATATTGTATACTGAGCTCAAGGAAGGTTCCCCAGCAACTTCCCTCAGCTGCTGTTTTTTAAATCAATAGGGCTGATGAAAGGTACTGAGGACCTAATCCAAAGCCCACTAAAGTCAACGAGTCTTTCAGGTGACTGTAGTGGGCTTCTTATGAAGCTCTGATTAATGATGCTGAGGTCTAAGTTCTGCAAATGGGTACAGCTCAGATAGCAACGGTGCACCTCCCTGCACACAGTTCAATCAATGGGCCTCCAATCCTAAAGAGACGGAACCAACACTTTTGGGGGGAGGGAGTATTTTAAATTATGCCTGCACTATAACCCAGCTCTTTTCAAAAGCCCTACTGTCCTCCAGAAGGTTTAAGCTGCATTAGGGCCAAAAGGCAGATGACAGTGGCCTTGCCTGACATCAAGAGCTTGCACCAGTGCGCACACACTGGCATGACAGCCCTCTGACAGCTGAAATCCTCACTGTAGGCAACAGCCCAGGCTCGTAAAGGGTCTCGGGGCATTTTTACATGTGCGCAGAAGCGAATTTTAGCATCGTGTGGATCACGCTCATTTTCTCTCTCTGCATCTGTGAACAGAAATGGGGCTTTTCCTTTTGCAAACCTAACAGTGCTTCTGGACACTGACAAATGGGAAACCTTCCAAGGCCTCCATTCAATTAGAAACAGTCAGTGAGGAAAGGTCCATACCTGGAGAATCCTGCAGCGCGGGGAGCCGCAGGCGGTATCTTCACAGGGGTGGAACATGCCCAGCGTCACACAGTTCAGGAGAATCACCAGCATGCTGACCCTTTCGAACCAGGTACATAGGCGCTCAGTCAAGGAAACCAACAGCCCTTTCCAAGCAGAAGCTGGGAAGGACCTAGGAGGACTCAACCCATCCTTCTCACCCGCTGGGATTAAGGAAGCCAAGGCACAAACAGGAAATAATAATGAAATCCAGCTCTTCTCTGAGATTTGCCACCTGTGTACCCCAATGAGCTTTATAAAGAAGGTCACCATCTTAACCCCGATTTTATGGAAGAAAATGATAACGAAGGGAGTAATGCTAGCCTGGCCAGAGACGCAAACCCTTTTTCAATCCAGGGGTTCCCAAGGTTGCTCTTTTTCAAGACAGCCACTCTCATCCTTACTAAAATTCTCCCCTTGATCCAAGAGCCTGGTACCAATACTTCTCTGTTGCCAGCAGACTTATCTGATTGACTCAGATGCTGCTTCTGGGAAAAGGGGATTTGTATGAGACAGGAATCCTTGTGGGAGTGTCACCATCAAGGAAAAGCCTTACTGAACACACAAGCACCGGAGGGGAATTATACATCGCTCCCTAATACTCTCAAGGTCCCTTCCTAACCTGCTTTGAGTCTCATGTAAAACCTGGGAAAGAGTCTAGGGGGCTGATTCTTTAGGGTTTTTTAGGTCTCAGCTGGCAATTGGAACAGCATTTTTTCCAGGACGTTAGACCTCTGGAGGGGTGCAAACCCATCTTCTGAATATGCCTTCCTTAAAGGCTTCTTCTCAAGGCAACAAAGCACTTAAGCAAGTGCTCAAGTAAAAAGCACATGCTTAAGGTTTGAGCAATCACTGAATTCTGCCTTCAAAATGGTCTGTAGCTGGTTTCTTACAGGAATCCTGCACTCTGTGAACCATTATCTTTTTATTTTGGTACCTGCATGACAAAATGATAGCATGTTTTCCCCATGGTGTCTTGACTGGAGTATGACTAATGTTTAAGAAGCTGCTGAATAAAGCAGCTACGGTGTTATTTCAGTGTGCTGGCACCACACATTACAAAACCAAATCAACAGAACAATGTAAAACTTTTTTGGGGGCTGGGGGGACAGGGGAACACCAGAAAAAATGTCACTTCTTAGCACTTTACAGAATGACGCATTGATTTTCTATTAACTGTGTTGTGACCCATCATAGGGGCATTTTCCCTGAACAAATGATGATGCTCTTCATTCCCAATCCAAATCAGCATGGGTTGAAACATTAACCCACTGTAAGGCTAAGTAGACTCCATGGGACACAAGCCCCCCCCGACTGCCATAGAATAGAAGAATTATTAAATATCTGAGCTGTAGTGGGATAGATTGACACAAAAGCCATTACTTTTGCAGGCAGGAGAATCTGAGCTGCAGCAACAAATCCACATAAAGAAGTTTGATACCTGGAACTGAACAAAAGGAATTTCTCTGTGTCCCTCTAGTGGGCATTCCCAATGTTTTCAAGCCTAGGCGGACACAAAAGGCATGCAACAAAAAAAGAGAGAAAGGAATCAGTTAGACGCAACTCTAGCATTCCCTTTTCACATTAGCACCAGGTTCTCCTCCCCTTTGAAGGGAGATGCCTTAGGGCTGGCCTCCTTTCCAGGATGTTTCTCAGATTCAATCTGTAGACACAAGGAAAATGGCAAACTGCCACAGCCAGACTGTTACACTCGCACTCACAATGTTTTGAGATCTCACTTATTGCTCTAGTCGCAACATGGTGGCCACAAGGAGTCTTGGTCGACTCCAGCACATTCTTGAGGTGTCTGACCATAACCGTTCCTTCGTACGGTGCTGAAGTGCCGCGCAAGAAAAACATACCTCTCCGGCTGTGTTTATAATACATCTGCACTGCAGGATCTTTTCAGCATTTAATGCCGGTGTCCCAGCACTTCTCTGAAGTGAGTAAATAGCTTTGGGACAGGCGGAGCGGGTGGTGCAGTTACAGAACGCAGACTTGGCCATATAGCATTTTCCCATTAGCAGAAGCAGCTATAAGCCAAACCCCAGTTAACTGAATGGCCGACCAGGGGAAGCGATGCCCCAAAGGCTGCATGCGAGAGGCTGAAGAAGCAGAGAAAAGAAACGACTAAGCAGCCTGGCTTCCCAAAAGCGGGCCAGCCAAACAGGGCAAGAGAAAGGGGAGGAGGAGAGAGAAACTGTGACATTCATAAAGATCTGGACAAAAGTCCTTGTTTGACTGAGTGGTCGGCCCCAAAGAGAGAGCCTCCCGTTTGTGGAGAGCAAAACTAGGGGCTTCTTTACCGAAGCAGAAGAAAGTTGGGCTTTTGGTGCTGGGGACCCTAGGTTCAATTCCCACCGACGAAGGCCGAGACTGTACCTGCTTTGCACCAAGTAGCTCTTCTCTTGTCTTCAGGCACTGAGCTTTCGGGAAGCCCTCTAGTTAGGTGGCTCCTCCCTGCAACTACAGCTGGGTTGTCTCTTGATTACCTGAGCTCCTAATCACCTGAAGGCTCCCCAAATCCCTGAAAGCAGAATCATCTGGAACCTGCTGGACAGGACAGCCGTGCAGGTGTCCGCAGTGCCGGGGCTGGAGCCGCTCATGGCCCCCCTAGACTTTGATGCAGATGCCTGTGACCTGCAGACTACAGGTCCCCATGTGGAAAGCACCACCTTGCTCATGTCCATGTCCCGCTCCTCTATTCTGCATCAAGTCAGTGTAGCCCTTGTGAACATCACAAATCTCCATGGCAGCCAATGAGCCGGGCAAAGTTTTGGAGTCCCTGCATTATACTTAAATACCTTAAACAGGTTAAAACATTACAGAAAACCAGCAGCCTCATGAATGGGACAAAGGCCCTCGGATGTTCATAGGTGGAGGGCATTCGGACATGGATTCCTGTTTAATCACACCGGGTCGAGTCAACGTTTGCAAGCTGGGAATCTGGATCTTTTATTTTGAGGGAGTGTTTACATGGTATCGGAAAAGAAATTCCAACCTTCAGGTTGCGGCGATGGGGTCAACGCTCTCAGAGGCAATGGCCTTCGGTCTGCGGGTGTTCCCTGAACTCAACTGGGCTGGACGGCATCCATTTGTGGAGCCAGCAACTTCCCTGGCTCAGCCAGTGATGAACTGCAAAGCCTTTAAGAAAATAAAGAATAAAAAAAAATTGAAGCGTTTAAGTTCCCAAACTGGCAACAGAATGTGCGTTTCAGACGAGCTGTGCAAAATGCTCAACACGGCATCAGGAGCACTCAAAAGTCGTATCCTTCGCGGTATAAGGACTTGGAAAGCCAGACAGACGGACAGGCAGAAGCTTCTGCAAACAAGCAGTGCCTGCTCTAGAGCCTTTCCTGGCAGTGGAAAGCGCTATCAGAGATAGGTGCAGGTCTTGCGCTGGTGAAATGTCAATCGGGAGGCAGGATTCAGTGGTGCTGCCGATCCTGCTGGCAGTTATTTGGTGCATAGATGGGATCTTTGGCTTCCGTGACTGGTTGAGGATCAGCAGACACCACACTAGCTCCTTTTCGCAGAGGGAGGGTAGCTACATTTGGCGTCATCTCCAGTTGCTGCTTTTCCCCACTGTGGTGAACTTCACCACCCTCCCCTGCTTCCCTTCTGCCCACTTGCAAGGTCCAAAAGGGCATCTCTTTGCTGTAGCCCCCTCGGCAAGAGCAGCAGCTGTAAGCAAGGGCTCATCTGTACAGCTCCCTGTTGTAGTACAGAGGAGAAAGGACTCCTGTGGTCCTCAGTAAACCACCCTGATCGGGGGAGGAGGGGACAGTGGCCTCATTGGAGGACCTACCTTAAAAGAAAGGCAGCTAACAGTTGGGGCTCGGAAGATCTGCAGCCAATTCTGGTCTCTGCCACCGGCACTTGGTGTGACCTTGAAAAAGTCATTTGACCTATCTGTGCCTCACTCACCTCACCTCACCAGCTGTAAAATGGGATGACAGCAGTTCCTTCACCTATTTCCATTGTTCATCCTTTGCCTGTACAGGGCCTGGCAGAGTGGGGCATCGGAGCCTCTCAGCATCACCATATTTCACTATGGATGCTTTCTATTTCTCAGCCAGCCTGAATTTATCATGGGTTTCTCTCCACCTCCCTCTGACTGATAAATGATAGGAAGCAAGAAACAGTGATGGCTTAAAACTGGATCAAAAGAGAGAAAAAAGCCTCGGGGTACGATGGCAGCAGATACACAAGATCAAGCAATATTTAAAAAATCTTGTCGGGGCTGCAGTGCAGATGGAATCTGGCCAGCACGGGCACCGTGCGCCTATGGAGAGGCTTCAGCTCCTCTAATTAATGCAGGAAGGTATTATAGGTACCCACAGACGGAAGCTGCCTGCACAGTCCACAGCGAAGAGCGCAGAGCAGCAACTAGCTTTATTAGGTCTGCTACTTAAATCTTGCACAACTTCTTATACTGCAAACAAATGGCAGGTATTCAGGTGACCGCTCCATGACTGATTCAGCTAAGTCCCTGGAGCTACTCTGGAGCAAAGAAATTACTCGCTGTGCACGCGTGGCTCAGAATCTATCCCTCATTTCATACTTTATACTACACTGGGAGGACTAGGTGTCTGCTCAGCAATGGCATCTCTCTGCCTGAAATTCCCTGCATCGCAGAGAGTTAGACAATCGATTGACAGGCCTATTCAGGCAATTCTTGGATGTGCGGCACATCTGTATATTGACTAAGCGCTCCCTAGAAAGCTGCTGGTATCATCTCTCCGAGCCTGTGATGGCAGGACTGTGACAGCAGGACCACAGCTTTAGTGAACATGTTGGCTACAGCTACGTACGGCTTGCTGCGAATTCCTATTCAGCAGATGGTGTTTTGGATCCAAATCAATGTTTGGTCTTTTTAGTGCCACCCAGAGGGGTTTGCTAGGGGGTTACAGGGGAACCCTACAGAGCAGTTCAATTGGGAACTCATGTGTAGCCGGCCGCGGAGAGCTGGGCGCCTCCTATCTCGGACCACAGCAAAGCCACTTAAGAGCTGCCAGGCTTTCACCATCCACAGCTGCTTCCCTTGCTGAATCACTTCAAAGCACCCTCTCCTTGACAGCATTATGCACAAGGGTCTGATTCATGAGCGCGGCGTGTTAGGAGGGAACACGTGAGGCTTTCACATGCAAATCTGATTAAAAAGTAAAATCAGAGGTAGTCAAAAAAAACCCTGCATTAAAGAAATTGTACTGAAGTAACCAAAGGGATGGCAGAGTGGGGAGGGTACGTGCAGAAAAAGCCTTCTGCAGTCCATGGAGGCCACAGCTCCAAGCAGTATATCAGCATTTAGCCTAAGGTATCACCCGCTAAAGTTTACTCAGGTTTACTTAAGTAAGATGACCCCTGGTCTGAACACCCCTGCGTGGGTAGGTGATGCTGACTCCTCAAAGGCAAGTCTAGGCAAACTACATTCTCTTATAATTAAGCATGTCCTAGCTAATTACCCACTGAGCCTTCAGTGCAACAGGCCAAGTGGCTGCTGACTGCAGGAAGCCAGAAGTAATGACACTAGATGGCACAAAGCACTGCTTTACCTTCCTTTCCCGGCAAACAAACTGCTCAAGGGCCAAGAGCTCCTGCGCAGGCATGGAGAACCTACATCAGGTGGCAGTACACACGTCCCTTTAATGCCAGCCTAAGGCCCCAGAAAAAGAGGGGGAAGCAATGAAGTTTGAGCCAAGAAAAGATAAGCCCCAACACTGAGCCTTCAATGCAGGAGTGCAACTACACATGCAAGGTCAATTCTTACCTCTTCTTCCCTGCAGCTCACCCTGCGCACAGCTGTCCATGGCTTGGCTTTGGCTACAGGGCCATCTGGGAAGGACAATTCCCCCTAACTGGCTCAAAGGGTCGTGGCGGGCTTACAAGACATAATTATATATAGCAGAAGAGGTAGTAGAGGAGTTGGTGGGCAGGAGAGAACAGAAGTGCACTGCATGTTGTCCTTTAGCACACCTCCGCCAAACTGAACCAAACCCACAGGCTTGGTAGATATTTTTGGAATAATGTTCCCTTGGAAAAAGAAAGAAAACGGGGGAGCTTCCTGCTCTCTAGTCCAGTTTCCCCAGACTCGGTTTGCTCTGCAGGGCGGAGCAGTACTGAAGGCTGCCTTTCGGCGTTGACAGGCATCGAGAGAACGGAGGGAAGGGACTCTTTCTCCGGGCTTGGGAGGAGAGCGGGGAATATTCTTGGCATTCGTTTTCTCCCAGCAAATTTTCTTTTCACCATTTGACACAAGGGAGGAGAAAAGGGGAGGGAAAGACAGACACCGATTCCTTTTTAAACCACTCCACTGTGGATTTGTGCGGGCTCCTCTCTAGCAGTGGCTCATCCTTGCATGAAGGAATAAAGGCAGCCTTTTACCAGGGTCGCCGACTCGCTTATTTTGTGTTTTCTCGACAAATGCGTGCCGAATCCCTGTCGGAGAGCTTGGCAGAGCTGAGCCCATTGTCAGGTTGCTAAGCAGGTCCTGAAGGATTAGATAAACTACGCAAAGCACTGTACAAAAGGTAGGGGGGACAGACATCATAGCCAGCGAGTGCTGGGATTCGAGTCCTCCAGGGCTCTGGCTGGGGGGATAAAACAGCGTTATCTCGGTAAAGCGCCTGGGCTCCTGTGCTGCCTCTGATCTGAACCAAGCTGATTAGGCGGTGGGACAACTGCTCCACAAGTGGCTTCTGGCATTCCCACTTTCCAAACACAGCTGGGCCAACATCTGGAGTCTCGCCCATCAGGGGCACACAAGGCAGCACCTCTGCACACACCCACCCACACGTGTGTGCATAAAAAAGCTAAAGACAGCACCTGTTTCCCCCAGTAGACTCTTCCCTTTCATTCAGTCCCCTTTCCAGCTTTCTCTTTGCCAGTGTTGCCCCCTCTTGAGTTTCCCAGAGGCCCATCAAATACATTCGGCACCCTGGCAGCTCACTCAAGTCCTCTGAAGAGCAGCGGCTCAGTTAGGGGCTGCCTAACGCTCAGCCTCAGACTTACTGCTCCTACGAGGAGCTATCAAACAAGGGCCTGGACCTCGGGTATCCTGCCTCGACTTGCCCTAAACACAGTCCTGAATGTAAGGGTCCTTCGCCTTCTCCCTCTTTCCCTGGAGCCCCTCTGGAGTGCAGGCACAGGATCACACGCAGGAGAGCAACCTGCACACCTGGCTCTGCTCAACAGAAGCTGCGAGCTGTAGAGAGCTGGGAGGGAAGCAGCAGCTTGCTTGTGAACTTTTCTGCTCCATTTCACAGAAACAAAGAGCATCCCAAATCTGGTGGCACTTTTCTAAAGGAGGGATTTGCAAGGAATCCATATGCAGTGAAACACAGTTAGTTGGCTGAGACATCACACACACATACAAGGAAGGAGCCCAAGCGAGAGCCTGGGTCCATCAGCTATAACCACAGAAGTCTCTTGTGAATAAGGCACTGCCATCATCTCTCTGCATTAACTGCCATAATATTGCTGGCAATTGGTGACTCACACAGAGTCAATCTGTTGCAATGAGATCCAAGTCCAAGGGACCACTATGAACTCATTCACCCCCAGCTCTACAGGGATGGTTGCTATTTAGTGGCATGGGAGAACTGAGACCCAGAGAAGGATGCCTCAGTGCAGAGGCTTGGAGAGCCTTGGACTGAACTGGTAGCCCCAGTGGGAAGAAAAAAAGATCTGAGTCGAGTGAGCAACCCACACCAGGGGCGGGCAATTATTTTGGGCAGAGGGCTGCTTACCGAGTTTCCGCAAGCCATCGAGGGCCGCATGACAGGCAGCCCAGGGCAGATTAATATTAATTTTCTAAATTTTTTTAGGGGCCCCACAGGCTGGATAAAATGGCCTGGCAGGCCGCATTCAGCCCCCGGGCCACTTTTTGCCCACCTCTGCCACAGTCTGTCAAAGCATCACCCTCCCCTTGGGTGGGGCAACTGGCTCCAAAGCAACACCTGGTGTTTGAGTAGTTTACTGTTTGTGTGACACAAATCCATAAATAAGGCAAGGTAAGTGGCAGTGATGCAAAATAAAACATGTCCGAGCAGTGTTATTTTAATGCACCGAAAAGACACTTAAAGCAGTGGGAAATCACGATCGTGCAAACACAAATGCAGTTGCAGCGGCATAAATGGAAAAAGGTCGTGGCGTGTACAGATGCCCACACTGCACACTGCAATTAGATTGCCAAATGCAAATGACAGGAGGATCCCCCTCCATTCCCCTTAGCAGCCCCTCCTCTTCTTGGGCCATGATGCTAGAACTAGAATTGTGGTTTCCTCCCCTGTTGTCTTGAACAGTCACGTGGCAGCAAGGCAAAGCAGCCAGGTGTGATAAGAGCTGCAGTCACCATGCAGGCAATTCCTGCTCCCCTGTCACTACTGCAGCAAAAAGGAAAGCGACTACCTCTTTACTGGTATTACCAACATCACTTAACATCACCTGCTCCAGGTGCAGCTCTTAGACCCCAGGCGGAGGTGTTATAGCATGCTGCACCACTGTAACACCTTTCATGCAGGGATAAGGAAATGCTTTGCAAACAAACACACCATAAACATGTGCCTTGGAGGTCATGTCCAGCAGCAGAGCACTGGACAGGGAAACCAGAAATCCTGAATTCTGTGTCTAAAGCCAACTCCTCCCACCAGGAAGAATCCCAGCTGATTCAGGCTGAACTCTTCTCCGGAGGTAAGCTGGAGCTAATGCAGAGGTAAGCAGTGAAAGGACCTTCTGCCCTGACCTGAGCACTCGTGCAGAGCCAGCCTCAGTACCTGCAAAGCCATCAACGCTGTATATGCTGCTTAGCATTGTTATGTGCATGCACAGGAGCATCCTCTTATGCACCCAAATGCCACAGGCACCTTTCAATCCCAAGCCCACACGCCTCCCATGCCACTGAACCTACACATACCCGAAACCACATGCATGACATGGATCCAAGTTTACATTTCCTCAAGCCTGAACAGGCCCAGGGCCATGCATACAAACGTGCATGAACACCAATCAATGCATACCCCAGTGAGCTGAATCTACAAATACCCACCACCCTGGGCCCAAAACATGCATTCAAATAAGTCCTCCTTCATGATTTTTCCCCAGTGCTTCCCACTTCTCTGCCAAGCAGGCTGGAGCACCATCCTTTGCCACATCTCTGGCAGCAATTTATTTGTCACCAGTCCAAAGGTGCAGGCATGCCTTGTTCTACTCTTTCTAGGATGCACTCAAAATCTCAGTAGCCATGTGCACTTTTGCAGTGAAAAACAGTTTTCAGGAAGAAAAATACAATGGGGTGAGGAAGGGTGGGACAGGATTTGATTTGCCAATGGCATTTTTACTTCCCAAATTTATCTGCAGACCCACTTACCAACACATCGCTCCCCGAAGCAAATACCTTTCTGTCTCATGTGACACTTCACCCTGATTACATATTCCTGGGGCAGAGGCAGGAGAGGGAATCTGCTATTGCTCAGGGTGATATGTTAATGTACAGCTGATGGATCAGAAGCGGGGGGAGGGGATTGTTATTATTTTTTCAGCTGAATGAAACTTCCAGCTCTTTCTTCTGCTAATGGGATTTTCAGAGACAGACAAAGTGCTGATGGTTACTGCTTTGTACCTGCCGGTGTTGGAGCCGAGTGGCTGACAAAGGAAAACTCTTCAATTAGCAAGAGAAGGGGCTTATTGAATTTTTCTCTCTGCTGCTGCTTTGGCAGTGTAGGAAGAAGATGGGGTTGGGGGAGCATTGAAGAGATTTTCCCAGTCCCTGAGTGACAGGCTCAGCAAAGAGGTCTAAATATTTTGGGCTGAATTCATCAGTATGCTCCGCCAGCTTTGTGCTGCTCTGGCGATGCAAAGCAGCCATAAACCCAGTTTAACTAGCTGGTTTAAGTTGGGTTCACCATCACTGGAATGACACAAAGCAGCTGGAACGTCCCAGTGAATCTGGCCATGTACTGTAATCTCCCTGGGGAAAGGACCGTGTCTTCCTACGTGTCTTGGGCAGCACTAAGCTCAGTTAATGCTTCATAAAATAACTGTTCACAAGGACTTGAGCGTCCCTTGCAACCACTCCCTGAAGCAAGCTCGCCCTCCAAGTGGCTGGCTCACGGTCTCTGGGGTCTTCGGGACCGATTCTCTTCTCTCACTGACGAGAAATGAGAAGAAAGTTGCAAGTTGCGCTGGACTAGACGGGAGAGGGATCCTGGCAGAGACAGACAACGGACCGCAATCCCACCGGTGTAAACCCTGCTGTAAATGCCTCAGCCGACCCGCAAGCCTCCCTCTCGACCTGCCGTCCATCAGGAATCTGTCCATTTTACAGACTAAAACCCTCAAAGCGGTAACTAACGTTTCCCCTGGGACCTCCAGCTGGAGTTTCAGAATGGCTCGACATGGGATGGACGCGCTGTCTGTCTGAAAGCCAAAGAGAAAAATCTGGACAAATCTGGGTGAGACCCGAGGTACGTCCTGATCCTGATATTCAGAGGTCCTGATACTCAGAGACGTACTTTCCTCTGAACATCCAGTACTGAATGATAGGGCTAGGGACAGACATTACGCATAAACCGGTTTAAGTGGTTTAAACCTGTAACAGAACAGATGTTCAGTGCACATACACCAGTTTGAAAATGGCTGAAACCAGTTTGAGATAAACCCGGTTGAATGCAGTATCAGACTTAACTGATTTGGGTCAAACCGGTTTATGCAATATCTGTCCCAACCCTAGTAGAAACAGAATACAGATCCAGGTGGGTCACTGATCTAGTATTGCTACTGCTATGCATCCCTCAAACAAACTGAAGCCATCTGGAACGGCAGGGTTTCAGTTTCCCTACGAATCAGGCCAAGGTGTTGCAAGCTGGGCATGCAAACATTGGGGACCCTTTTCAAAAATGCCGGCCTGAGGGTGAGAGACACCGCATAATGTCCTGTGTGCTTCTAGTCAAGCAGTCTTGAACAGCTAGGGCTGCAGCTATATGGCTGGTGTTGTAAAAGCCTGGACACAACTGCCCCAGGGCAACTGCACACAAACGATCAGCTGTCTATGGAAGGTGCTGCCTTGGGTTGGAATATGGTTGAGTTGCTTAATTTAAGATGGGCCAGTTTAAGAGTCAAGGTGTTGCATCCCAGGGTTGCAATTCCCCCCACCCCTCCCTTGAGCAAAGGAGGGGGGAGTCCCAAGATGCCTGGTTCACATGCCCATGGCCTACCTTGCTGAGCAGGTCATGTTTGATTAGCAAACTGTGACAACTGACAGCACTGAAGCTTTTACTGGGGGGTAGTTCTTAATTCTGACCATGTTGGTGATCTAGGTAAAGCTCAGTCATGGAAAACAAAAGCAAAAAGTACCAGGGGTGTGGTGGAAGCAAACTCATGAATAGGGGGTTTTTTGTGCTGCAGTTGTGGTTCATGTTATGCATATCACATTTTGCACTGGGCAACCAAAACACGACTTCCAGGCACCCATTTTTATCAGTGTGAAGCACTCAAACATCAACTGCCCTCACTCCTCCTTTGGGATCCTACACTCCTTGCCCTAATTCAGGTTGAATAGCATTGTGCCCAGCAAATAGTCCAGCTGGAGTCAATTGGGCTGCTCTGACTAACAGTGCTCAATAAAAGCTAACCCATTTCAAAAGCTGTCTCAAGTCACAGGATTCAAAAGTAACCCCACTTTCTGCTTTTTTTTAAAGCTGTCTTTACAAATTGTTTTTGAAAAAACCCAATGCATTAAGAGCATTATTTATAGATGTTGGTACATTCAAAACCTGCCGTGTGTTAAAATGTTGGGAATACTTTTGATAACATTTCCTTTCTATTAAATCAAATAACAAATCATTAAAAATGAAAATGTCCAAATAGTTAATGGTTTGTTGTGGAAGGTGGGGAAAGGGGAAACTAAACGGCCTTTAAATAAAACACTTTGCTGTTGAAAGAAGTTCAACCAGCCCCAGCTCTCAATGAGATGCTACCCAACCTATGCATGGCTGGCAAAAATCTGACCTTTCATAATTAAGAGGCAAGAACTCAGGATTTAATTATGCAGCATTATCCTACTCAAGATGTTCAAAGCAGATGAATACTGTGTTATCTACAGTATGATTTGGTTTCACAGGTTTGGATCAAACTCACCAGTGACTGAATTATGTGAAAAGCTGTTGCTCAAAGGCACCACAACCAAATAGGATTTTGGGGGTGCTTCTAAGTTCAGCATCAATTCACAAGTCACAACCATTCACAAAGCAACCCATAGTTAATGGATACCTCTGTGCCTACCCATGCATTTAGTTTCACGAGCACTCACAGTACGCTACTACTGCATTTTCAAGGCTTCAAAGCAGCTAGATCAGCGGTATTTCTTTCTCTTCAAAATCTCCCAGCAGGTGCTATATTTTGACCTCTTTTCCCCATCCTATTTACATAATGATCAGCAATTAAATAATTATATTGACATTTAAAGTGCCAGCATTAGGTTATGACATTAAACATGCCAAGGAAATCAATAAGGATGGGGGAGGAGAATTTACATTTCCCATAGGTTGCCTGCAGGCTCAGGAAGATATCCCTGTATCGGTTTACACAGGGTTTGGGGGGCGGGGGGTGGGTATCACACTTGCAAGATTTCTCTTTGCCATGTAAGGAATAGAAACTTGTTCTGATTTTGAAACAAAACCTGGGAGAACCTGAATGTGCCTTGCAGGCCACAAAAATACATCAAGCAGAATTGGATCTAGCCCATGTGTTGGCTGTGCTGACACCTCTGTTCCAATCCATTCCCTATTTTCTGGGAAACAGGCCAATCCCAAATCCCTCCTAATGCTCCAGGCATGAAGGCCCACAGCTATTCCTCCGTAGCTGGGGGAGCGGGGCTCCTGAACTCTTTTTTGCTGTGGTTCCACGCAGATGCTTTGCTGTGCTTTGCACACGAGAACAGCAGGTACTGAGCTGGCGCCCTCAAATCCGTGCTACTCCGGCCCTAAAATATGCACTCATCTCCTGCGGGCAGAGCTAAGCGCCTGCTCTTTGGAGCAGAGGCTGTTGCTTGACAAATGCACAGAAAATGGTTTTTTTTGGTTGTTTTTTTTGAGTCCTGGAATTTTTGTGCAAATGTGATATGAAAATTGGGTTGAAATGACAGCCTTTCCCTGCAGTGTCAGTGAGACCCACTGGTTTAGGAGTGAAACTAGGATAAGCCGCAGACGTTAATGAGAATGGAGTTTTAGGCTTCATTCATATCATCAATTCCAGAAATAGCCCCTTTGACAAGAGCATAATAGGACTTCCAGGGTTTGGCCTTTGAAAAGGGGGAAAAAATGACTAAAATCCTAAAATATTAATTCGGGTGGTTCAAGGAGAAAGTGAAAAAAGTCCTTCAAAATTAATCTGCCTCACAGATGGAAATAATAACCCCCTTTTCAGCTCTGCCTCGGACTGCACGGGTCCACACATAGGAAGCAGCTCTTAATGTAAAGCCCAGCTGAAGGGCTAGCGGATTGCTATCAAAATCCTGGACATTTAATTGGATTTTTTTTTTTTTTTTTTTTACTGTATTCCTTTGAAAGAGAAAATCGGGCGTCTACACTTCCATTGTGTGTTCACAGCATTTGCTGGACCGTCTGCTTCTGCCACAGTTACCTTGGTTTCAGATTTAGTTTGCAAGAGCCATTTACTATCTTGGATTACACCATGTTGTTTTGGGGCCGAGGTGTAACCTGCTGTACGTCCCCTCGGATTAGAGCTGCCAGGGATTTAGCTCAGGGGGTGATCATTAAGCTTCTGTCCCACAGTTGTAAGATGCCTACCCAGGCTTTTATTCCTAGGCATATTCTCAACAGGATGGCAATGGGAAATGCCCCCTCCCGTGCAATCTGCAGCTGGTCGAACCATTTGTAATTTAGCAACTTTCCCTTTTTTCCATCTCCTCGCTAAAACTGGGCAGGTAGGTCTTAGGACTCTTAAATTTACTTGTTCAAGCCAGGACGAATGAAGACAGATCAGATGCTGGTTGCTCCTGCAGCCTTTTGGCTCTCAGAGTGCAAGAGGGCTGTCTCACTGGGGAAGATGACTCCGTACAAGGGACTAAGGGCTCACCCTTCCTGGGTTAGAGATCAATCAGGGACATACAGGGATATGGCTACAGCACTATCAAGTCTGGCAATTCTCAGCTGGAACAGAGGCCTTTCCAGGGCTGTTAAACAACGTGAATTAGAGCGCTCAGCTTGCTCGGATGAACAAGTGCCAAATTGGTGTGGGATCCAGAAGGAAGGGACATAACATTGTTGTAAAAGCACCTGTGTCCTTAACCCCGTTTCTGAGAGAGAAACACTGATTTATAAAGACATATACCAGAACTAGACCCCTGGGTCATTTTTTTTTTTTAAAGTTTCCTGCACTGAGTCTTCCCAGTCCTTACTCCAGCCATCTCGGATAGTTGTGACTCGATCACGTCCATCTTATTTTGGCTCCTTGGCTGGGCGAGGGGACCTCTCAGAATCAGGTTTCCACGATTATTCATCCAAGTCAAGCACGAGATTTTAACATGAAGTTTGGGTAAGAACGTGCGCTAGTCAAAGCGTGACCGCACTTGGGAAGCAAGCACAAGCG
Source organism: Crocodylus porosus (assembly GCF_001723895.1). NCBI lineage: Eukaryota > Metazoa > Chordata > Crocodylia > Crocodylidae > Crocodylus > Crocodylus porosus. The sequence goes on from NW_017728928.1 coordinate 10,288,545, forward strand.
GAGCTGAAGCAGATTAGCTCAGTAATCTGGACAATATTCACAGGCCAGTCTGACACCGTTTACTCAACTCTATAATTGTCCTCCTGATAACACCTGCCCCTTGGCTTCAAACCATAAAACCCACTGATAAAAAAAAAAAAAAAACCACACTTGCATGTTAGTTCAACTGCTGTTAGTTAACATGACACAACCCCGCTGAATCCAGTCGCCTGTGCCTGCAGTCGGGCCTTCTGCATTTGATTGCGGGTGCTGCTCCAGAGGTAATTCCAGCTGCTGACTTGAAAATGAGAATCGGAGAATCCTACAGACGTGGGGCTGGACGGGACCTCCAGAGGGCATCTAGCCCAACTCCCTACCTGAGGCAGGATCATCCCTATCCAAACCATTCTTTACAACTCATAATCTAAACCCATCAGAAAACTACTGTCAACCTCGGCACAACACAAGACATTATACCCTAGCCTTGCACAGGTGAGACAGCCAACATCCTGTTTCTATAAAAACATACCAGGACATGCCTCTTACGTATTTTTGTAACGGTTTAAAACGGGTTCGTCTCCAGTGAAGAGGCCCAGGAGGCTATTTTAATTTAAGTAGCTTCAGAGTTAGACCTAAGAAGCCAGAACAGGGTGATTCTTCATCCCGGTGTTTTTGAACTTTCATCTTTATTTCCTTTGCGCGTAGTTGGGACAATATATCCTTGGCTTCCCTGTGCCATTCGTGGGCAGGGTCCTCTTGCGTCTCTATCTGGAAGGCAACCAGCCCACAGCTAGCCATATGAAATCCCCTAAAAGAAGCTACTTTAACCCTGGAAACTGCACAAAAAAAGTCCACCAAAGACAAGTTGTGAAGAACAAGGCGATTTTTTTTAAATGGTAAAATGACTCTTAATGGAAGGAAATAAAAGTTTCAGCATGTAATAATCTTTTACACATAAAGGATGCCTTTTTCTCCCAAAGGCTTATTGCCTGGAATGCAGACTATACACAGGAAAATTTCCTCACATTACTGAAATGCAGCTCTCTCTGAAGGGTAATTCAGCAGTCATTTAGCAGTGCAGAGCAACAAACCTGGCTGTTCAGGTGGGGAAGTAAAGAAGAACGGTGTCTTCATGGGGAATTTACCTTGGCAAATTAAATCAGAACTTGGCCAATGTGCCAGGGGTCAGTACTGCTAATTCCAAATGTTCAAAATTCATGACTTTAGACTCAAGAATCATGAGATTTGCAGCACACATCAATTTGGGGTTTCTAGAGCAAGAAAACCTTTCCCAGCCCTGAATTAGGACAAAGACTAAAAAAAAAATGCTGAAAATCTGAAAGATAGTTCATTTTGTTCCAGTAATTTCTACCCATTTCCTTTTGATGTTAATCATCTACTTTTCTAATTGCATAGAAAAGTTATTAACTTAAATTTTGAACTGGAAAACTGGAAATCCTGTGCTTCAAATTTTATATTTGTACACACACACACACACACACACACACACACACACATAGAGATATAATATTTTGAATAACACACACACACACACATAGAGATATAATATTTTGAATAACTTCAGAGTTATTGAAATGTCCAACATTATATATGTAGATATATATTAACCAATTATATATTTAATTTAATTTAATATATATTTATATATCTAAAGCAATTTCATATAAAACATTTCAATGACTCTGAAGTTGTTCAAAAGATTTTACATTAAGGAAAAATTCTTTGAGACTCAATTGTTCCCCTCTCCACCGAAATATTTTGGCTTTGAGGAACCAGCATTTGCTCAATCAGCTTATTTGCTTTCTGCTTTTAAGCCTTAGGACTGACATTTTTAAATTGATTCTCAAGAGGGTTAAAAACCTTACTCTTTTAAATGAAAGCTGAGTCTGACTGAATCCCAAGACTTGAGAAGCTGTGTTTTAAGAGCATCCCTAAATATCAGCCTAGCCATCAAAATGACAAGAGTTGGCAACACTGAGCACTCTACTCTGGCAAGAAGAATGGCCGCATCTTTAATAACTGTGCCGGGTCAAGACCTGGGGTTTATAACTCATCCAAAAGCCAGACACTTTCACAGGACAGCCTCCCCAAAGTGGGATTCTGTTGCAGCTTTGGCTTAGCGCGACTTGGGGGGGAAATACCAGCCCCTGGGTCGCCAGCACTGGATTCCACAACGCAGTATCTCCAGAAACCCCCTCTACAGCCTCGTTCGGCTTGTAACGTTTAAATTAAATGAGGTTAATTTAATCCTATTTATTTGGGGATGCCCACAGTGCCTCCCATTTATAGCTTATTCTTCGATGTTTCACCAGTTACTTTTAGCTCACCCTTTAGTCCTTCTCTCCACCATCCATTTTCCCTTGTTTTTCCATCCCGTCTTGTCTCATAATATTAGCATCTAGTTTCCTTAAAGACAATCCATGTCCCATTTTTTTTCTTAAGGGTTCCCATAATGGGCCTTGCCTTTGTACTGGCAACCAGGCAAGCCATTTAATGTCTAAAATTTGACATAAATATTGATTTATGGAGACCTAAAGTCTTCTCATCAGCCTTTATTTTCCATGTTTCAACTCAGTATAATAACAGCAGCTTCACATTTGCTTTAAAGATCTTATGCTTGGCTCTCAGTGGCGTTGGCCTCAATGTCCAAACTGTGTTCAGGAGACTAAAAACAACTTGTGATTTCTTAAATTTTGGCATGGAGATCTCTCTCGTTGCCACTAGAGCAGCTCACAAAACTTCTGGGATAAGTCAAGTCCTGGTCCTCTTCAGCACGCGGGCTATTCATTGCTGCCTGCCATGACATCCCTATTTCAACTTGAATTTTTTTCAGTTTCCTCTTCCAGCTATTTTTTTTTGCTTTTTTTGGGGGGGGGAGGGGTCTTTTCCTATCCAACAGCTGCTGGACCATAAGATCATTTACAACTGCAAAGTCTAGGTCATTTAAGTGTTGAGATGATGTTGTCCATTCTATTCCTGATTTTTCATTTCCACTTACAGCTCCCCAAATCCAGTTATAACCAGAAGAAAGGGCAACAAAACCCCTTGTCTACTGATATCGTGGTATATCATACATTCAAATCCACTATAAAAGGCTTTAACCATCTTTTTTAGAGTTTCATAATATTCCAATGACTTCCAAATAACGTTCCTGTCGGTGTTATCAAATGCTTTTTCAAAGTATAAAGTGCATGGCCAGCACTGCTTGGCATTCAATACTCTGTTTCACAGTTTCATAGTTGTTAGGGGCTGAAAGGGACCTTACAGATCATCGGGTCAATGACCTCTCTCAAGGAAGCCATAGGATGCAAATGTGATTTCTATTTCGTGAAGTTAGGCTGTTGCTCTTTAAGTTAGGTGTCCATTAATCCTGCCAAAGGTCGGATTAATTTAGAGTGAAGCATAACGTCTTTCCAGCTCTTATTCAGCAGAAGATTGTCTTTAGTTAGGAATTTATCCAGAAGACATTTCCTTCCACTCACGGGGGGCATTTTCCTCTTTCCAAATTGTACCAAAGAGTTCATTCAAGGCATCAAAAGAATTGGATCTCCTGCCTCTATCTACCTCTGCCAGAACTCGATCCATCCCAGGATCTTTTTCCGTTTTTCAAGGCTCATCGTTGACACCCAAGGGCCAAGCTGCGTTCTCAAAAGCTGGCCGCTGGGGCATGTCACAAGGATCTTCTGGTCGCTCCCAATGTCGAATGCTTTCAAAAGGAATCCTCTCTCTCTTCAACTGATCTTCTCATTTTGCAATCAGAACCCCAATTTTGTTCTTAACTGCCTCATCCCATTTTGATAATCCTCCAGTTAGCCGCAATGCAATTGTCCTGTTCAGCTGGATAACGATGGCGATGCAATCTATTTCTGCAGAGCACTGATTATTTGCTATTCAAGATAATACTTCTGCGCGCCAAGCAGGACAGTCCCACCTTCCCCAGTACTCCCACAGACCTGAGCTGTTACTGGCATCAGCACTTTCATCAACACTTGACAAGAAGTGGTCTCTTTTGCTTATCCTGTGGCTACCATTAAAAACAGCTCTCCATACACTTATCTGCTGCAATCATGGCTTTCTCGAGTGGTGAAGATCGTGCCTGCTATGATCAGACAGGACAGGCTGACCTTGGTTAGGAAAAAATTGCTTGGATCATTGAGACTTGAGAACTTTCCCTCCCTCTTCTTCCCCCTCTCCCTGCCATTAGTTTCAATGCTGTTATATCGCTGGTCTTCAGATTCCACCTGGAGCGGCAGTCAGAAATGCCAAAGGCCAAGAGTTGAGCTCCACTAGTTCGGATAGATGTTGGAGTCTGCTTAGCCAAACCACCCTCGAAGCGGCAGCTATTCAAGTGCACAAGAGCCATGAGGGCTGGCTGAAGAGAAAGCCCAGCACTTCTCACGAACTGCTCCACCAGTCTGCTCTGGCTGCACAGAAGTAGGCAAGCTGTGGGGCTTAACTCCGGCCATAAATCAGGGGTGGGCAAAATGCAGCCTGCGGGCCGGACGCAGCCCACCAGGCCATTCCATCCGGCCCGCAGGGCCCCTAAAATAATTTAGAAAATTAATATACATCTGCCCCTGGCTGCCTGCCATGTGGCCCTCGGTGGCTTGCCAAAACTCAGTAAGCGGCCCTCCGCCTGAAATAATTGCCCGCCCCTGCCATAAATAGTCCCAGCTGATCTGCACAGCCCTGCCTACCCCCATCCCCAGATACTTACAGACCACATCCTCTAATATGCATAATCATGCCCGCACTAGACCCTGGAGAGCTTTCTGTACAAGAATTTTTCGAGGTTTGACCCTCGCAATTTTCCACACTGTTGAGCTGTCCAAAAGGAAAAGAGCAATCAGCGGTGCTCAGACACTGCCGTGACAGACGCTACAGAAAATGCTGACAAATAGGAATCCTTGCTACTTCAGCCCAGCAGAATCATTAAAACCAGGCTCGCGGTGAGGTTCAGGCAGAGGAGACGAGGTTAGGGGGGCACAGTGCAGGCTAATACTGCTTGGCTCAGAAAAGCCCTTTAAAGGGCCGCTTCCTTCAGGCTGCCTCTTTCTGCGGGTCCAAGCAGAGGATGGAGATGGTCAGGCACCTTCTGGGTGCTCAGAGCTGATAGCACTGCCAACACCGAGAAAGCAATGGCTTCAGCAAGGCTCAGCCTCTCTCTCTACTCTCTCCTCCCCGTGTGAAGAGACTATATTGCTCCCGCAGCTGACACTACCCAGAACAGCTACCAGGGGCCTGAACTCAGTTACATAAACTCTGGATGATAATGTTCCCTGCACGCTGACAGCTCCACAGACCATGCTTAATGCAACCGAAGTGTATTCTCCCTTTAACTGTTTAAGGTGTGTGCTTGGGAGCTGGGGATGAAAGGAGTCATCGTCCTACCCAGCCCCATGAGCAAGGTGAGCAAGGATGGGGAAAAATCCCATCTCAGTGGGCAAGCTCTGTCCCGGGCTTTACGGGGCAGATTTTCCAAGGAGCTTCTGGCAGGCATGGGGTGCTGGCTGGATCCTGAGCTCTGGCAACAAATCTCTCCCTCCATCTCCCCTCGCTGTTTTAGCACCTTGGCTGGCATTTCTAATGCACTAAGTCAGGCTCTCCTCCTGCTCACATTGACATAAATGGGCTGCGTGGGTGTCAGAGCACAGAATTTGCCCCACTGTGTACATATCTCTCCTGATCTTCATTTCAGAGCCAGCTTTAGTGGCTCTTAATCCAGACTCAGAGCCAGCCATTAGCTCCCATTATAAACCCCCTAGGATAAGGTTCCTTATCTGCTGCTCAGGTGTTGTCTTGTGCAGTAAAGCCTCTCTCAGCAGACTGTTCCTGTATCACTGTTGTAAGTGGGGGGCAAGGGTTATAATATAAAATACTGAAAACACTCTAAAACTCCTGCTGGTGTTTTCTAAGATATTTGAGTCTGCCCTAGCCCTACCTTGTACAGTGCGTAGCGGGCGGAAACCTCACCACTGAACATTTCAAGACTCGGCCCCAGTGCAAACAGCTCCTTGAGATGATACATTAAAGTGTGCAAGGCATTAGAAGACTGCAAATGCTAAAGAGCTGTCGGTTGGGCTGATTACCTGGTAAACATTTGTAATGCAAAGCAGAGTCGCATCCTAACTAAATGCAGACTCCACGATCAGTCTGAATGAGTGAGGGAGGGAGAGAGACATGGAAACCTAAGTAATTGCTACAACATGGGCAGAAGGCTGTTTCCCTTGTGCGGCACCAAACAAACACAGATGGGAATAGGGCAGGCCTCCCCTCCCCAGAGCCTGATGAGCACACACCGACTGTCTGATATGGGGAAGGGAATGAGGAGGGCTCAATGGGGAATTGCAGAAAGGGAGGTAGACGTTCAAGTGTGAGCTGAAACATGCTGGGCCCCATTTTCTCCCTTAGTGCTGGGGGAATCAGTCATGTGAAGGAGAACCTCAGCATTTTTACCAGCTTCACCAGTTGCCTAAAGTGCTCCAAAATGCCCTTTCCCCCCTGTAACGTCTTCAACCAGCTCTGAGCTTCTCTATACCCCACAAACTCTCAAAGGCACCCTCAGATTCCACCCCGCTCTTTTCCCATCCCAATGTACACAGAGGAGGAATGAGTTTGTATCATCATCTCACCTTCTATCCTACGTAGAGAAGATGAAATAATTTGGGATGATAGAAAAGTTCCATTGCCATTGGTCTGGGCTGATTGCATTACTCTAAAATCAAGGGACACCACATCCACCACCCTCCCTGCATCCACAGATCCAGGTCTTCTGAGCTCTTGGGGGAGAAGAAGGGGGTTAGGGACAGGCAGCATGGATTCACCAGGGGCAAGTCATGCCTGAGCAACCTGACTGCCTTCTATGACGAGGCAACTGGCTCTGTGGATGCGGCGAGACCAGTGGATGTGGCTTACCTTGATTTTAGCAAGTCTTTTGATATGGTCACCTACAACATTTCTCACAGGCAAGCTAGGAAAGTATGGGCTGGATGAATGGACTTTAAGGTGGATAGAAAACTGGCTGGATCATTGGGCTCAGAGGGTAGTACTCAATGGTTCAATGTCCAGTTGGCAGCTGGCATTAAGTAGAGTGGCCCAGGGCTCGCTCCTGGGGCTGGTTCTGTTCTAGGTCTCAGAAATGACCTGGAAGATGGCAGAGTGCACCCTCAGCAAGTTTGCAGATGACACCAAGATAGGGGGGGTGGGGGGCAAAGATACGCTGGAGGGTAGGGCTAGGATTCAGAGTGACCTTGACAAATGGAGGATCGGGCCAAAAGAAATCTCATGAGGTTCAACAAGAATAAGGGCAAAGTCCTGCACTTAGGACAGAACAATGATATGCACCGGCACAGGCTGGGGGCTGTCTGTCTGGGCACCAGCTCTGCAGAAAAGGACCTGGGGGTTACAGTGGACAAGAAGCTGAATATGAGCCAGCGGTGTGCCCTTGTTGCCAAAAAGGCTAATGGCATCCTGGGCTGCATTGGTAGGTATGTTGCCAGTAGGCCAAGGGAAGTGATTATTTCCATCTATTCAGCACTGGTGAAGCCACATCTGGAGAATTGTGTTTAGCTTTGGGCCGCCCATTACAGAAGCGGTGTGGACAAATTGGAGAGAGCACAGTGGAGAGCCAAAAAAAAAAATGGTTTGGGGGCTGGAGAACATGACTTATGAGGAGAGGCTGAGGGAACTGAGATTATTCAGTCTAGAGAAGAGGAGACAGAGAGGATTTAATAGCAGCCTTCAACTACCTGAAGGGGGGGCGTTGAAAGAGGATGGAGCCGGACTGTTCTCAGTGGTGGCAGAGGACAGAACAAGGAGCAATGGCCTCAAGTGGCAGCGAGGGAGGTTTACGTTAGATATTAAGAAAAATGTTCTCACTCGGAGGGTGGTGAAACACTGGAGCAGGTCACCCAGAGCAGTGGTGCAGTCTCCATCCTTGGAGGTTTTTAAGACCTGGCTAGACAAAGCCCTGGCTGGGATGATCTAGTTGGGGGTGGTCCTGTTTTGAGCAGGGGATGGACTAGATGTGACTTCCTGAGGTCCCTCTAACCCTCATTTTCTCTGATTCTTTGAATTTATGACTGCATTACTCATGGGCAATGGAGACAGGCGAGGGTGACTGTTATGCAAGTCCTTCTAAACAACTTGCAGTAGAACCTTTATCGCATCCCACACCAATACATAGTTGGGATATGCCACATATTTGTCTTATTTTGTTCCCTCTTTGTCCTTTTTTTAGTCTCCTTCCACTTTTCCCCCTGGAAGTATGCTAGTTACTATGGAAACAATGATATTATGGGTATGGACAGAGCTCCAGTGACGTCCACAAATTCAGTATAAAAGAGGATTTATGTAACAGTTTGTGAAATAAAGGAATTTATGAGATGTCTGCCATGACCACACATGTGGGATCGGTGCTCCTATGCCAGAGACTTATTCCATAGTCGAGTCAAGAGACTGCAACTAGAAGAGGGAGAGAGATGCACAAAGAGAGATCTCACTACGTCTGGAGAGAGGATGGAAGTGTATCCCAGCCTTTTACTCTCAGTCAGGAGTAAAAACAGCTCGTCTCTCGAGAGAGGAAAAATAAAGGATGTAAGATTATTAAAGAAAGAAAGAGGGAACTTCTTTTCAACTACAGGGACAGAGTGGCAGGGAAAGATCAGGCCACACCCTCATCCAGCATAACTCAGTTTAGCTCCATGGAGCTGGACAACCGTTCTCCATGCACAGGGACAGAAAACAGCCAACTGTCCCATCAGATGGCCGGCTCATAGAGAAAAACTACCAATACATTACTACAGAGATGTTATCGCTTCCTCAAGGGCTTTCAAACCTGAAGCGGCAAAGGCCACGTGAGAAAAGGACTCTGTCAAACCCGGCATAAACACAAGAGTCGTGGCAAGGATGGGGGAGGGAGGTTACTACTGAAAATATGGTTTGTGTTCAAAGAGACCACCACCAACAGGCTGCTCCTCCTAGTGTATGTCAAAGAAAAGCAGAAAACACCTTGAGTATAAAGAACAATGTAAAGATGTCCCGAGCACCTGTGTTTCGGAGGGTAGAGGTAGGCCTAATGGGCATTGCACATCAACGCTGGCAATTAAATTCGGTCTCTTTAGCTTCCTGCCTTATGGTGGCTGAGGGTTGGCGCCCTGGGCTAGGCTGGTAGGATATACAAGTCTTCACCCCGCCTGGACTGTTGTCTGGGCTGTCTGTCTGCATGCAGATTTGACACAGGGCAACTCACATGGCTTGCTGTGTGCACATGCAGCTTCCCAGCCTCTGCTCCCCGAGACCCTCCTTGAGAGACGGTCAGCGACGGGAACGGGGTCAGCTGTGCTCTGTTCCCATCCCATGCACTCTGCCAGCCTAGCCACAGTGGTTTTCAACCTGTGATCCACAGACGGTCTAAGGGGCCCGCCAAAGATAAATATGATCAGAAGTGTGTGAATACCCACACCCCCGTTCAAAATTTTTGAGGAGCCCACAGAGGTTGAAAACCACTGGCTTAGGGTACCACCCGCATCTCCGAGTGATCCTTAATAGATACTTTTCTACTGGGTAACGCAAGGTGAGCTGACCTCCCTGCTTTCTGCTCATGTACTGTTGTGCTTCTTGTTCAAAAATGCATGCAATATGCCCAAGGGGGTAATCAAACCTCCGGAGACTTTTTTGTATCCAGGGACCGGAGAAAGGAAACTTCCCTCCCGGCTTCCCCACACAGCAGGAGTGGAAGTGTGCCTTTATGTTCCTCTGCCTGCCTGACATTGTCCCCACTTCGGGCTCAGATGCTCAAAAGAGACCACCCCCCCAGCCTCTTATATGCCAGCCCTTCCCTCTTAACAAAGGCAGGACGGGAGAGTGGGAAATCATAGCTCTTCTGAGCTCTTCTGCCTGCCTGTAGGATTTCATGTGCGGAGACAGAGGAGGTTACTGAAAGCCCATTATTTAGCGCCCTTCCAAGAGCAGAGCACAGATGGAGGGGACGTCTCTGCTCCTCCTCCTCCTCCCCCCTGGAGGAAGAAACCCACTGAGCTACTCAAGTGAAATGTCCCAGTGCCCAGGCAGATGCCACCTAGAAAACTCCCTTCTCCCTGCAGAGGTTGCTTTGGCAGGCGCTGCGCAGCACACAAGCAGCCAAAAAAACAAAAGTCAATGTATTAATAAAGCAGTGGAAGAGACAGGCTGATTACAGCCCACCTCCATCCAAGGGAGGTACTGGCAAGAACAAGCTTGTGCTAATTCTCCTGGCAGCCTCCCCAACGCCCATCGCAATCCCCATCAGGCCGCAGGAAGTCTCGGTCCGGTCTCCAATCAAGCTGGCCCCTCTAGCAACTGAGCCGCAGAGCCACCTCGTCCTGCTGCCCTAAGCCTGCCACCCCCCCGCCAGGAAAAGGCTGGACCCTGTTCCCAATTGCTCCACATTACTCATGGCTCTTGCTGCTGTTGCCATCAACAAAGAAAACTAGTGAGCGTGAACATTTTGGAAAAGCAACGATTACACTGGGGAGTCAAAAGCTCCTTGCTTCTACTCTGCACCGTCTTCAGGCTTCCCGTGGCACCCCCATCTTCTCCGTCGCCCCCCTAATGCCCCAATGTGCTGTCCAGCTCTACCGCACTGCTAACGCCCCCCTCTCCAGGGCCACGCTGTAGCTCATGCTTCCTCCTGCTGCCTCGCTGCTGCCCGCTGGCAATCAGAGACTGCTTCAGCCAAATCCCAAGCTATTAAAAATACACGAGGCAAACTGGTGAGAGATTTCATCCAGGGCTGGGAGCATCAGCCAGCCCGGAGGAGGGGTGTAAGAGAAGTTACAGCTCTTTAGGGTCGGTAATGGCCACTGATTAATTCAAGGCTTCCCTTCCATCTGTAACAAGCGGGTGTCAGGAAATCAATAAGACACAATAATTAAGTGAGGACCACACAGTTCAACCAGGGGAGGGGAAGCCCAGGAATGACAGCCATTCGTAAGCCTCGCTGCAGCTTGTTCCTGCCACTTCAGGAGCCGTGAAGGCTGCCGGAGCAAAGGGAAATGGGAATTCCCTCTTTTCTTACCGGGGGATAGGGCTGGCAGTGCTCTCCTGGGGCGGCTGCCAGGGAAGCCGGTCCTATTTCAACCAAAGTAAACAAGCTGAGCCACATGCCCAGCCTCTCCGCCCCAGCTCCTCCCTTCGTTGCTGCAGCCCAAGGCAGCGCTTTCCATCTACAGATGCTGAAGCCACGTTCTGTCCTCCTGGGTACGAGATGGGGAAAGTGAGACCCCAGCGGGGGACCCGAGCGACCTGCCCAAGCCGCGAGCGCGCACGCGTGCACTTCTCATGGTGGCGGAGCGGGGAAGTCCCGATCCCTGCCTGCCTCCCATAGCCTGTGTACCCAACAGGTGGGGAATGCCTTTCACTAATCCCAGGGTATCTTTGAGATGCAGTCGTCCAACTACAGACTGGTCAGTAAAGCTGTGGTGAAGGCAAGGCACGGGGATTAGGTACCCAGCTCCCCTTGAACTGGGTACTTAATTTCCACAAGTGCTTTTCAAAGTCTTCAAGTCCTCTGGCTTTTTAAGCCACTGAATCCAGTTGCTTCTCACTTCTTGCATCACAGGAAAGAGCTCCAGGATCCAGGCTCCTGCCGCGCTGCACAGTGAAAGCCCAGGAGAGCTGACACAGCCCCTCATCTGTGCGTGGTGGGAGAGGCGAAAGCCATACAGTTTGCTTTGTGTGCTTGCTTTAGCTGAGCTCCTATCTGGATGTCAAAGACCCCACCGCGACTTCCCTGGAACATGGTGCAGCCTCTTGCCCAAAATCCCCCCACCACCTCCCACTGCCCTGTAACCATCCCCCTGTGCCCTGAAGGCTGCACGGCGCTGGGGCAGGGCACAAGACACAGACTCCTCCTTGACCAAAGGTATTACTTGGAGCAGCGGTTCCCCAAATGGGGTCCCAATATCAGTGGCTGGGGTTGTGGGGCTGTGGGCTGGGAGTGAGGGGCCATGCCAAGGAAATGGGTCATGCTGAAGAAAAGTTTGGGAAGCATCGGCCTAGAAGCAGTGGGCAGTGCTGGATAGAGTGCTGGAATGGGACCCAGGAGCTTGGCCAATGGGCAACTGGGACCGGTCATTTCATGGCTGTGCCTCGGTTTCCCCTATCTGTAAAAGGGGGGACTGACCGCCTTTTAGAGCACTTGAAGGGGGATGGGATGAGCTGAAATCTCTCATTCGAACACAACTGTAATGTGGGGCCAGTTGTGTTTGAATGAAAGATTGCTCCTTTTCATCCGCCCAGTCATAACTTGGAATATGGCAATTGGGAGGGAGGGGTGCCAGGCACCTACCTCCCCGCACAGGGGCTGCTGCAGCCATGGCGCAAGCTCCCCGCAGCACAAGTCAGCACACAGGCCTATGGCTTCACTCGTGCCCTCCCCCCTAGTTATGCTACCGCATCCTCCAGGCACAGGGGCAAGCAGGGAACGTGGTGCTTGCAGCGACCGACTCAAACCCAGCCGGTTGTGCACAGAACAGGTCTATGCAACCTCAGATTTCTATTGCTCTTACCCCTCCCCTGCCCTGCCTTGGGTTGCTGGCACTCACTTCTTGCATCTTTAAATTGCAAAAGCAAGATCCCCTCTTCGTAGCATAAGGAGTCCTGCCCCGATTGAAGATTCGGAGCGTTCACGTGATGGAAATCCACAGGGACAGCTCCTCGTTCGGGACGAGGAGGCTGCACGGGGCCGGATTCGCTCCCGCTGACCTCCATGGGAATCCCAGACAATCGTCAGGGGAGCGAATCCGGCCCCGTGCAGCAGGGAGCACCTTCCATTATTAGATTATTCGCTAATTATCAGAGTATCAACGAATGCCTGCAAACCGAGGGCCGGGAGGAACTCAAGTAAACATTTGCGCAACGAAAAGCAGGTTCCAATCAACCAAAACTTTCGGAGAATTTGGCAAATAGTTCCACCAAAAACTGGAAACAGTCAAAACACAGATGTTTCCCCAACTGATGCATTTTGAAGCTTAATTTAGAAATTGTAGCTCAGCTTATTTTTAGTGCAGAAAGGCCTGGACGCAAAACAACAAGTTTTGATTCAGGTTACTCAAAACTGCTTGCTCAATCCACAATGATAATTTTCTTCATTTTGGTTATAAAAAAAAAAATAGTTGGGGGGGGAGAATGGGATGTGTTCTGAATTGACCCAAAATAAAGAGAGTTGATTTTTCTGGTTCAGCCACCCAGTTCAAGATCAGGTATTCACACAGCAATGTTCACAACTCCCTGTGAAACGGGGACCGTGTTAATAACCTCACATTCAGGCAGTGAAATGGCAGCAGGGCAGTTAAGCACCTTGTCATAGGGCACAGAATAAGGGGGTGACGGTGGCAGGGTCAAAGCCATTGTTACAGACCAAGTGGCGTGGCTGAGAGCCCAGTCTCGCATCAGCCCCTCTCCTGATGGTAGTCATCCTACAGCAAAGTTCATTAAGATAACCCCTGCTCGCTGCAAGCAGCCTTCGCGTCTCAGCTTTCCTGCCACACATTTCAGTGTTTGTTTCCTCATTTGCCTTTATCCCAAAGATTGCCAGTCTCGCTGTCGCAGACTTCTCATTTGACTTATCAGCGCTGTCAGACAAAAGGCACGGCGCAGACTGCGGGCAGCGAAGAGAAGCCGATAGGATCAGAGGAAACAGCAGTGGCACCGAACTCCGGAAATTCCTGCCCACCAGGCCCCAGATGGATGAGTCTGTCCTGCCAGCGGCTGCCACCTGCCGGCTTTGCGTTATGTAAGAGGCTGCAAGGCCAGCTCGCCCCTGGTGCAACTCCACTGGCCTCACGTCAGGAAAAAGATGGAGCAAACAGCATGCAAGGATAGGAGGCAGGGGCAGAAGAGGGGAATTGAAAGCTCATTTTTTCAGGGTGCCGCAGGAACGGTAGATCTCGCTTGTGGGGCAGCTTTGGATAGCAGCATTTCCCTGTAAGCCACCATTTCTCCGCAAGCTACAGAAAACTGTGCTTCATGTTCCTCTTTCACACTGAGGAAAAACACTCCAGGTCCCGCACAAGTCACCCCACTGAAATACCCCAGTCTCAGGAAGTGTTTAGAGAACAAAACAGGCTGAGGGCAGGAGCTGGGTAAGGCGCCACCGAACTTCTCCAAGGAAATCACGGGCTCAATTCCTGCAAGGACCTGCAGAATTTGGGTGCTGGCGGGTGGCACCTTCATAGACAGCCTTGCAAACCCAATTTAGCTGGCTGCACACGTAGTTGGATCTTAGAGGAACGCTTGCGAGGAGTTGGGGTATAAATCGGTCAGGAAGCAATGCAAGCGATGAAGTGCTTTTGCACCTGCCCGACTCCTTGAGATGCATCCACCTGCTCACGCACAATGCTCGCGTGAGCAAAATCAGAACACTTACGTGGTGCGTGAATGCTAGTGTGGCCTACGTGAAATGAATTGGCGGACAAGGGTCATTTCTTCTATCAAGCAGACAGCATCCCAATAGGTGCTAACAAATGTGCCCTTCTCAGTCAAGAGACCAAGGACTGAGGGGTCCATACAGACAGAACTACCCTCCCACCCTGGTGCACGGTGAAGACTCAGTGTGAGGCCCACTGGTGAGGCAGCCTGGGAGTATCCCACAGCATTGCTCTCATGGCTCTGTGAATACTCTCCAGAGCTGGTACTTTGATACCTCACCATGCCCCCTCACTCACCAGGAAAAGGGGACCCACTGCTTATCCTCCAGCCTGCCTCGATACAGGACAGCTGGATGTAGCAACCTGCCCAGAAGGGCCTGGGAATTGGGGATGATGAGGTCCTGGGAAAAGCACGGTCAGATGATGGGGAAAACTGGTGAACCCCCATCTTCTGTCCTCCCGCACAAGGAGCTCTGAGTATCATTCTCTTGCTCCATGATCTCAAGTGGGCACAAGCTCCAGGGCCCGAGGGCACATAGTACAGCTCTCTCTCTGCTGGGTTACTGGAAGGCATGCAGTTCCCAGAGCTTCCCCAAAATATTGTGCAGGACCATCACCAGTGCAGGGGAAAAATCAATCAGTCGTTTTCTCATCACTCATAGCTCTGCTCTTCCAAGTGGCTTGGCACTAAAGAGCAGGAGGGAGCTGGGAAGAACTAAGAAAGTAGAAAGAGTGAAGCGAGGCAGAAACGAGGTGAGAAAGGAGCATGACCATGGCAATGCACAGAGGAAAAGGCAGGAATAGCACAGGGCAAGACCCCTCTGAGAAGACCGTCCTATTATTTCTAGCACCGGAGCAGGTGAGACCTCTGCTCACGAACCAGGACCTCACCGTGCCCCCTCCACAAAACACACACTACATGAATCTCTTCCAAAATATCTTCTCTCCCTTCGCCTCCCTGTAGCTGAAGCACAAGCCAAGCAGCGCACTCTGCCTCTTAAAAAGAAAAACGATCAGAAATGGGAGGGAGACTCCCAACACAAACACAAAGTTTGAGCCGAAAACCTAATCCACCCCCTGCCAGAGTCTCAGGTTCTTGTCTTTTCCATCCCACCTTCCCCCAGCTGTTACGGAGCTCAGACGTTTAAGCTCCTGGGAGCAGGGACCTTTTCCTCCTCCAACTTTCCGCTGAAAGACTGAAAGAACATATGCTGCTATCCAAATACGTCGCAGGACACGGGGAGAGGTGTGAAGAAGCTCTTATGGAACAATCCTAGCAAATTTAGTGGGGCAACAAAGCGGGCAACTGGGCTCTGCTGAGTTTCAAGGGAAGTCAGTGAAAACAACTCCCATCCTAGGGGAGGCAAGAGGATGATCCCCTTTCCAAAGGGCTTAAGGAACTGCCTATCGTGTGCCGTGCGAGTGCAAGAGGAGGAGGGAAGGGGAGCAGGAAGAGAAGAGCAGTGGAGAGAGGTACCATACCCTGGGACTGGAGAAAGCGCAGCACACCAAGGCCGGACTGGGAAACAGCCAGGCTGAGCACGCACCTGAGCGACTCCCCTCTCGCCCCCTTGCCAAATCGGCGGGCTTGCAGAGTGCGTGCCTCTCCTGGCCTCTGCCCCCGTGGCTGCTTCTGGGCTGTGCATTGGACTGAATGCGGAGGCAGTTCATCAGCCGCTTGCTGTGTGGTGTCAGCAGCGCGGGTTGTAAAGCTGCCCCGGGCGGCTGCTGCAACGAGGCTCGGGGCTGGGAAGAGCTTTGCAACAGATCAAGGGAGGGAGACGTGCCCGGCAGCAAAGGCAGGCAGCCTGGGCCTCGCGCGGGCTGGCAGCTCTGCCTGCACAGGGACCGATCGGGAAGGGCAAAGCGCTGACTCCGAAATCCAGGGTGATATTAATATTTCAGACAGTGCCGAGGAGTCCCTGAAAAACTGACAGGGGCCTGGAGGGGACCGCTCTGTATTCGGCCTTGATGTGCTGCCCGTCACCCCCACAACCTGCTCCTTCCAGCAGTGGGGAGGGGAGGCTGACAGGTCTTCTTCGGCTGATGGGAGGTGAGGAGAGCCGCCTCGGGGCAGCGTCCAGACAAGCCTGGAGGAAGAAAGGAGGGAGTCCTTTCTTGTGTGCTCTGGGAGGGCCCGCAAGCTGGCCTGCCCTCCTCTCGCACCCGATCAGCTGCTTCACTTCTCCTCCATCAGTAACGAAAGGATGGGGATGGGCTTGGGATGCAGGCAGCCTGCAATCAAGGGGGCCAAGAGCAAGAGCAGTGATGGGATGTCCCACCGGGTGACGGGATGCTCTCTGCGCCTTCCCTCAGGCCCAGGGAGTCTGCAGGCTGAACAGCCAGCATGTTCCTGGCTTCTTGCTACTTTACAGCCCAGACCTACCTCCCCTCTGGCAATGAGATCCAACCTTATTCCTTCCCTTCTGCCTTCCCACAGGCAGGCAGTGCCCCACCTCCACCCCCAGCCCCTAATCCAGGGGTGGGCAAAATGCGGTCCAGGGGCCGGATGCGGCCCGCCAGCCCATTCTATCCAGCCCACGGGCCCCCTAAAAAATTTAGAAAATTAATATTTATCTGCCCTGGGCTGCCTGTCATGCAGCCCTCAATGGCTTCCCAAAACTCAGTAAGCGGCCCTCCACCAGAAATAACTGCCCGCCCCTGCCCTAATCCCTCCTTCCCTAACAGACAGCACTTGACCCCCACTCTAGACAACCAGCACTGAATACCCTTCCCCACTCAACCAGTGCTCATGCCTGCACCACCATGCCGCCCCCAGCCATGTTCACCAACCTCCACCCAAATCTCACCCCTGATGTATCAGCTCCCGAAGGTTTCGTCCCCTCAAAGCAGCACCCTTGTAAGAGCAGACAAAAAACTCCTGGGGTAGAAGCGATATCTTTTACTGGACCAACTAAATAGTAGCAAAAAAAAATGTATTTCTTTGCAAACTTTTAGGCAGGCAGAGGAGAATTCGAAGATTTCTCCCAAGTAGAAAAGAAACTTCACTTTCTACAGGGAGGTGTAAAGGACAGTAGGGTTCCCCTACTCTTTAGCTGGTCTAATTAAAGATATCACTTCTACCCCAAGAGTTTTGGGTGCTTCTGCTTTTTAAACCAACACGGCTACAGCCTATGTACCACCTTTGTGAGAGGCACTTTTTCCCAGCGGCTCAGTGGCTCCAAATGGTTCGGGAGTCTGCTGCATAAAGGGCTTCGCTGTTGCTCGCCACAAAGGTAAAATGAATCCTACAAGCTGCAGGAGGCGTGGGAGCCTTTGGTACAAAAAGGCCCATGTCAGACGCCACTCGGACACCCCGCATTAGTTCCGCTTTATTAGCCCCCGTGCTGCTGTCTGCTTAGGCAGACCCTTGGAAGGTGCTGTGTAACCAGCGGGATTTTTCATATTCTTTCCCTCCTTGCTTGGAACTAAATTATGAGCTGTTATGCAAGGCACTGCCAAATAATGTTTGCATTATTTGCAACTGCCAGTCTTTACTGGGAATCTGTCTGCGGCTGTCAGACATCCCCGCTTCCCTAAAGGAGAGAGAGTGAGAAAGGGAACGAGGAAAGGGAGGCCACAATGACCAAGGGGATCCTTCCAACATACAAAGTGGCTGGGAGGTTCCTAGGTTTCCCACCAGTCTAAGCAACGAAGCGAGTTGGTGCCCCAAACGGATCTGACGGTAAGTTCACATTTCCCTACAAACATGGAAAGTAAGAGCAGGACAAAGCAGTGCATGTTCTGGGGCCACATTTCTCTCTGTTAAGGAGCTATGGAGAGAAACTGGATGCATCGACAGCTGTGCCACCCCACACTTTGGAGGTAGCACAGCACCTCTGGGTGGGAGGTGGATGAGAGGTGCTGCCTGGAGGACACAAATCCGAGGTGCCAGCTACTACCAAAAAGTGGAGGGGTGATAACTGCTAGGTGAAATTCAGCAGGTTTCCCCTCAAATGCCTTTTTTAGGGATGCTCTGATAACTGTTTCTGCTACATCTCCTAAAAAGACATCCCTCATGGGACACTAGCCTTGCGTGGGGTTAAGCTGCATTTCTGCGGTGGCGGAAGGCCAAATTCTGCTCCGAGTTAGCCCAAAGTAGCCTCAGGTCTACCCCAGCAATAAAGCACATCAAATGTGACCTTTATGCATCACATGCGTGTGCATAAACACACTCCCACGCCCGCCCACACCCCCACACTCCTACCACCTTTCTAAACCAGTCTGTGAAGTGCTGTGGGCTCCCCTGGGATGAACAGCACAGATACATCAATGGCTTTTTTGCGATCGGGTAATTTAGCCCAACGTACTGATATTTTAACTCCGAGTGGGTGTGAGCAAGTGGGAAGTGTTACCCATGCATGAACGCACAGCACGGGGCAGAGAGCAAGCAAGGAGTGTCGGAGGGAGAGAAGCCTACAGAGAGAAAGGGGAGACTGCCAAAAGGATGAAACTGCCTGACCTGGCACTTCCTACACTGGCCCGAAAGGTAAGGTCCAGGGTGCAATCAGGGGAAGAAGGGCAGTGCTCTTGGCACATCTCACATGCGATTCAAGTGGGAGTCTATTAAACACAAAACACTCCATTTAATTAATGTCAGGGTTTGACAGGAGCTGACAAAAGCCAGGAAACTCAGAGCGCGGATGGCACGTCATCTTTAATGCCTGCGAGAGATGCTCCAGAGCAACAGCTAATGGCCTGATCCTCATCTTCACTGCATCCCGCGCAAGTCAGGAGTAACCCCGTGGAAGTCAGTGAAGTTACCCCAGGACAAGCAAAACTGAGCGAAGGAAGAAATCAGGACCAAAGTGACTGCTGTCTTTTAATACCTGTCACCGGTGTCACAAGCTGGTATTTAAAATGGATTCATTCCATTCATTCATTCCTCCACCGCAATCCCCGGAGGTTAGGGTAGGCTGAGGCATTTCATTTCCAGAGATTTCTGGTGTCAACAGGGCATACTACAGAAGGGTTGAAAGGCACGGAGGACCTGATCTGCCGATGCTGTGCACCTTGGTTGGATTGCAGACGCCCGGGGAAAGCAAGAGGAAACTGCCGTCATTCTGAACCAGCAGCAGTTCTTTTCCACCTTCGCACTCTTGAACAACGACACCAAATTCACAGCAACAGAGAATCAGACCCATAGCGCGCTATGGGCATATGGGAAGATAAACGCCGTGTGTGTATTAGTGTGCGTCCAAAGGGGCTGAGGCAAAATGCTTGCTGAGAGAGAGAAGTAGGAAAGCTGGACTGTTGTTCGAACACCTCCAAAACACGCTTCAGCCAAATCCTAAGGGTGCCAGTCTCTCAATGGGAGTTTCATGCTTCACAGTCCATTCACTCTTTGGCTCATCTGCTGAAATGGCTGGCAAGGGGGTCACTTAAAGCTCATTTGAATGGAAATGGTAGTGTGGGGCAGACCATAATATCCACTTGCAACTGGATTGAAACCATCAAATGCATTTCATATAACCAACTGAACAGCCTCCAAGTGGCAGCAACTTAGAATTGCTATTGACCTTGGCTAGATTTGAATCAAGACATGAAATGCTCCACAGTTCACTACTAAGTGATCAGTGGCCCATTTTTTTCCAAATGTCTTAACACAGGGGTCACATTTGCAGCTAGTCACACAACCCCGATACACACTAACTGGATGTGTATCTATGTTTGTGCATGCTGCCTGGGTCGTTACAAGCCATGAAATGCAAACCAAGCCATGCAAAAAGAGGATGGGCTATTCTGCATTGTGTAATAATCATGTGCGCCAGCTTATAGGATCAACATAGGCTTTGGCTCACGGGCTACAGATACATCTAATTGCATCATAGTGTAGTTAAATGCTGTAAAAGAAAAAAAAAAAAGTCTACTCAAGTTACCTGGCCATTGTACGTAACAACAAAAGGGTTGAAAATTTAAGCATCTATTTATTTCCAATGGTGAAACTTTAGAGAGCCCCAAAAGCCTCATTTGAAAAATTGCCTGAAAATTTAAAATAGCGGACTTCAGCGACAAAACATTCTCCTGGATGAGGCACCAAAGACTGAGGCAGCAGCTCTGAGCCCTACCTGTGCATCCCAAAAATGTGTCTAGGCATTTAGGCACTAGAAGTGGCAAAATTTTTCCTGATAATGGATGTTAGCTCCAGGATCCCTTCCCAGCTGGACTGAATTCAGGTCTTTCAGTTCAGCAATGTCCACGCAATGCCCTCTCTGGCTGTTGCTTGGTTTCCAAGTGAAACCATAACTCAGTTGGGTTTAACGATAGGATTGCAACACTTGGCCAAATTTGGCCTACAATTAGAGGTCCTTTAGGGAAAAGCCAAACCCAGGTAAGTTCTAACAGTGTTTAAATAGCTCCAGTCCTGGAGAAGAAGGACCAAGCTAGGATCCAGTTGCTTTAGGCAGCACTTCTGCAGCCTCATCACTCTGCCAGAGGACACATCAGGGTGGTCCCTAGGTCCCAGTCACCCCCTGTGCTGGCCCAGTGAGACCAAGAAAGCCAGATAACTCTTCTTTCTTGCACCCAGCTAGCTCTGATATGCTGCTCAGCCTGAATGACTAATTTTACAGGGCAACATACCTACAGAATCCCAAGATACACTTGGCTCCCATCTGGTTCTCAGTTACCCCCCGCCATCCTGCAATGGCAACCCAACAACAGGAGGGGACAATTAGCTGTATCCTCAGGATGCCTTTTTCTGCAAGTGTAATCATAAAGGAAATAAAGCTCCCAGGTCGGGGGTATGAAAGCAGGTTTATTCCTGCCTGAGGAGAGAAAGAGAACCCAGAAGAGGAGTTGCTTTGTAATTCTTTTCATGCACCGAGTATACAGATGACACCTCCTGTTAGCAAATTAGTACCAAGGGAAAAAGCCGAGGGTGTCCTGCAGAACAGACAAGGCACACCCTGAAAGGGGGAGAGAAAGCATGACCTACTCCAAAAGAGGACATGCTGGGCTGTGCCCTCCACTACCACCAACCCTCCCCTCCTTTCTTTTGCTCTCTCAAGGCAGATTGGCCCCAGCCTCCTCCGTCACCAACTAGCGTCACGCTGAGCTCTCCTCTCCTCATCTCTAATGGAACCACTCACCCATGCCTAGCCTAGGGTGACTGACTAAAGGACTCCATAGGTCACATTAAATTAATGGGCATTTGTGTATTAACATCAATACCTAATACAGCACTATGGATGTATGACAAGGCATAATCATTTTGAGCAAACTTGCCTCACTATGGAGGCAGATAGGTGAGAGACAACAGGAAAGAACAGTGATCCAACATCACCAGGATCTACTCCTTCCTCCCAGAACTATTTGCCATGTCTGCAGTCAAACACGTGGATCTCCGATCGGCCTCTTCAGTCACTTACAGACTCACTGATGACTCCCTCTTTACTGGAAGGCTGTCATCCTCACATCAAGGGACTGCCCATGACGATGACACTGCTCACGTTTGTGGCCGACCTGACAACTTGATTTCACAGAGCAAAATGAGAGCAATTATCTTTTTGCACCCCAGCCCTATATTCCATTCCCATTAGGAAACCCACAACGGGGAATGCGAGGAACCCCAGGATTAGGTGCTGGTACGTCAGCTCAGAGTCTATGGTTTTGGTACGTGGCAAACACTGCTGAGCTGAGTGTCCATCAAGATATCAGGCAACAGTAACAAATCACTTGTACAACACTCGTTAGGGACAGGGAACATGCAAGAGACACCAAAAACCTGTAGCCATTGAAGTATACATTTGCCTTGACATGGACTCAGCCAGCCTCCATGCCATTTTGAATGGGCTCAAGCTGCAGGATTCAGACCCACCCTTGGATTCTGCACAGCCTGAAGGCTTAATGAAAGGGAGAAAAGGCATTCGATCCAGAATTTTGGTTTGGCCCATTTGCAAGATAAAGGCCATTTGCAATATCTGGATCTTGGATCAAATTCCAAATCACCTCCATTACACATCTTCAGGGTTTGTCTGCCTAATGTCATGTGCAAACACAGTGCTGGCCAAATGTCTACCGATGAACTTAATGTGGACTAAGTGTTCAAGAATAACTCCATGCATGGATGCAATTATTGCGGAAAAAGAGTACCTTGTTTCTAACTAACTCCACTCTTATTCGGGATGAGGAACAGCTCCATATATAGGCAAGCCTTAGCAGAGCCACTCTTTCATTAACACACACTACACTCTTGTGACAGCTTCCAAACACTCCACAGCAAATCAGCCCAAAAGGAAATACTACTTGGGGATTACTAAACACATCAAACAAAAATAAAAGTGGGACTGTGAATGTCTGCTTCATGGGGCAGCTACCTGTTATCCCTCCACCAACTCCACTTCACCCCTTCCTACCAACCTTCACACAGAGGGCACCTGAATCTTGATGCCAAAAAGCACATGAAACACAGGTTATGATGATGAGTCACTAACCTTGTGCTCCAGCAGGATGCTGTAATGGGGAGTGAAGTGCGTTTTAAAAATTAATGTGGAACAAATAACAGTTTCCACAAAATAAAAGTTTTCCATTAATATCATATTATGACCCTTGCTAAAAAGACTTTCAGTCTCCAACTGCTGCCCTTCCCAGTCCTGTCTGTCTCGACCCCATCTTTCTCTCCTCCTCCCCATGCACTTTTCACTTCTCTGCAGTCTGTACAACAGCTCTTACAAATGGCTAAGAAAGCTTGAACTTCCCCTCTTTAGCCCAGAGCTTGCAACTCTTTACAATCCCGCGTGATCTAATCAACTTCCCTCTAATGCAAAATGTATGTTCTAATTCTAACTAATAAAGTGAAAAGCAAGAAGAAAACAGAAAATAAAGCCATCAGGCACGAGACTGATCTGTGTTTGTCTTAGTTTTAATTCCATTATTGCTTTGAAATGAGGTCTAGATATTACTGTTTCGACATTAACAGCTGCTCCGATTTCCCTTCAACCCCCCGAGACCGGGCTCTAATGAATCCTGCAGCCAGAAGAATGCTCTTTAACCACAACAGCAGCAGATCAGACAGAACCAAGGATTCGAATATCTAGCACAGCTAATACCTGCCTTTTCTCAAAGCACTACAAAGGAGTAAAATCTGCCACTGACATGGGCCGAGGAGCGAAGGTAATTCTGGGTACGCACAAGAACCAGAGCGAGATAGCCTGTTTAAAGTGCTCACAATCCATTTACACTTCATAAAATTCTCAGCACTTTAATTTGTAACAAGTGCAGTGACCACACCAACTCTTATTAAAGCTACTACCATAATCTACAGTCACTGCTCTCCCATGCCACCACTTACAGCAGTGGCACCGCACTGGTTTGGTACACCCCCGTAGCATCTGCGTTTCAGACAACAGCCTGGCAAATCTCTACTGGCCACTTACTCACGATGGAAACTATTGATGGATGAACAAGCATTTACTTGTATTTAATCAGTCAGAAGGGTAAAAGGGCAGAGAGTAGATTTGGCTTGGACTGGGCTATTCTCCAGGCCAATATAGTGAGGCTGTAATAAAATAACTAAGCTGAGTCACGTCTCAGTTCCCGGTAGCTTTTCCCCTTCCCCACCCTCGACCCTACTGGGGCTTTCTTCATCAATTAAGAGTTTGCTCTTAAATGCCCCCACTTGTCCAGTGCTCAGTTCTTAATACTTGGCCGCAGGGCTAAGAAAAACGGTATGCAATCTATTGGCCAACGTACCAGTTCATCAGACCACTCTCAAGCAGGACACTTGCTGAGCCACCTCATTCAGACAAAAGCCTAAGTAAAGAGATTGCATCCTATTCTCTGCGAGTCAATGCACTTGCATTTACTTCCCACAAAAGCCAGGCAAAGCTCATCAGCTCAGGGCCCTTATGCAAGAATATTTTGGTCAAGACTTTCAAATCTAGAGATTTTCAGGAAAGCAACAACGCTGCTCTTCACTGACAGAACCGGGCACAGAAAGAGAGGAGAAGTGGTCTCAGTTGACGAAACCGCACAAGACTGAAAAGATCAAAATTAACATCTTCAGTTACTGAACCAAAAATTAAATGCTAGCTCAGACTTTGAAGGGAACAAGAATAATGTGCTCTTATGATGAGTCTTATCAATCAAGCCACCAGATGCATTCAGCACTACCTGAAATGTTTTGGGTGCTTTTCATGGCTAATGTGACACAGCTCACAGAGGAAAATAGCAAGAGTGATGGCCATATCTGAGAGAACGGTGGCAACAGATTATATTAGGGCCTCAGCAGCTTTGCTATTCACTTCAGCGGGAGCAAGGGCGAACTTCAAATTCAGAAGAAAAGATGTCCATGTCCACCGATGATCCACCTCTGAATTCCCAGGTAGCAACCATGCATCTGGAAATCCCTTGGATCACCAACCATCATAACAGAGAGTGAGCAGAACCTGCTAGCAAGTACAGTAGATTCACTTAAGGAGGATTTTCTTTCTTGATGCGTAAGAAAAGTGTTTTCCCTTTCCAAATCAGTATAGTGTCCCACTCCCAGGGAGATATGATATTTCTATCCCACATACGTGGAAAGTACTTGTCCCCCTTTGGGCATGCTGGCTTATTTTTTTCCCACAGCCAGCCACTGTCACATTTCAGCAGAAGGCTAGAGTTTGGTGACTTCAAGATGATACCTAGGAAATAGGGCTCACACTTCTTACTTTAAGAAAACCCAATCCAAATTTAACAGAGGCTGGGCCCCAGTCCAAATATCTGGCTCCAGACACCCATGAACTTACAAGAAAAACTTAGTAACTCCGGACCATCATAAATTTTCGATCAATAGGACTGCAGTACGCCAAAGGCTCAGGAGGGAATTTTTTCAAAAGCGCTCAGCATTGTCCTCATTTTGCTTCAATTGGTAAAAACTTTCACTGGTATCAGTGAGAGCCAAGTCAGGCCAGCCTTGTGTGTTTTTGGAAATCCAGCCTTACAGCCTGCTGACAGATGACTCACAAAGTTATCCCCATTGTCGCACAGACCTAGCCAGTCTTTTCCATCCCACTGCTAATAACTTAGCCTGAAATCACATGGAGGGCCTTCCTGCTCCAGGCGTCAGGACACAGTCATTGCTTCTGCCGTTTCTCCAGGTGAACGTATAGCAACCTTGTGTCACAAGAACCATATCTCTTGAGGAGCTGTTTGAAGACACGACTGTTTCTCTGGCCTTCCCATTTGCAAGCAGTTCGTTCTGTGGGCAGCAGGAGCTCACTTTTCTATGCCACGGCATGGGGATCTGAAGACGATCCCTTCTCGCTGGGCACGGTGTTATTTGTTCACCCTGCTCCAAAACCCCAGTCACTTCACTTTCTGCAGGCCACTTTGGAGCGGCCCGCAGCCGGTCTCTCCGTCCGTGGTTTCTCACCTCGTGTGAGCCATGCGGACCTTTTAGAGCAAGTGCCACTTCTGGAATACCATCCTCCGATTCCCAGTCACTCAGTTCGGGTACAGGTCACCCGCAGGACCCTAACTCACCAGGCTCAGCCTTTACTCTGAAAACAAGTATGTTCTCCGCATGCATGGAGTACCACAAGGTAAGAAAGTTGTGAAGTTATAGTTTTTACTAGGATTTTAGCCCATTACTTAGCATGTACGGGTAAAATACTGGACTCCAGCCTAGTCTTTACCTCAACTTGCCAATGCATTTGAGAACTATGCCTGCCAGGATTTGAGGTCCTAACAGCTACCAAGTATTGCCCATGCCCATCCCCATGGAGGAACATGCCTTTCTCCCTACCAAGCAAGGACGAGGCCTAGGAACTGAACCTTCTGCGGCCTACGTCACCTGCCAACATCCGAGAGGCTGAGTTAGAGCTCATAGTTTTGCTTCTGGGCTGTTGAGCTGTCCCTTGGACACCCTCCAGAAGTGCCATTTGGACCTGTAAATAGGATACATTTGCTCCTATGCTGGGGTCTTGTGCTGGCCCTCTGCACTGAGAAGCCCAATAAAGAAAGAACCCAGTGCCTTAGAGCTAAAACCCTTTCAACCCCCCTTCCCTCCCCCGCCCCTCCAATCACAAACACAACCATGCTTTTCTCAGTGTAGATTATCTTACCAAATAGCTAACACAGTGCCAAGGCAGAGGGTCAGACTGCACGGGGCAATGTTTTAATACAAAACAGATTCCTCTTGTAAAACAACGTGGTATCTGTCAACTATATTAAACAACCAGGAAGTGCTGATGCCACTGCAAATCAGTGGGGATGCATGTGATTTTATAGTCCAGAGTCGCTGCTGGGGAAAGCACATGCCGCACTAGTGGGATCAACAGAAGTGCTTTTGCTAATCCCACCGTGCACATATACACTAAACAGGCCTAACATTCATACTGGGTGTTATTCAATAGGGTTTGTCAGATCTTATCCCCTTCTCAACAGGCCTAGGGTGCAGGAAAAGACAAAGTAGAGAGTAAGACCTCCTTCTCCCAAACAAATCTCCCCCCAGCTCTCTGATTTTCATAGCATCATAGAAAACTGACACTGGTAAGGACCTTTAGGAGGTCATGGCAGTTAAGAGTGATGTTGTTGTAGCCATGATGGTCCAGGAATTATACAAGGGGCCAGGATTTCTGGGGCACTGATACCTTTTATTGGACCAGCTGCAAGGCTGGAACAAAGTTAGACTAGCTTTTGAATGCAACGCATTCCTAGATCATCTAGTCTAACCCCTGCTCACCTCTATCTAAATTAGCATTTCTCTAACTTGTTCTTAACACTGCACGAACAATTCTCTTGGACAGCTAGCAGGCGCAAATTCCCCCAAACAACAAGAATTCTCTAACTTGTCACAGGCAAAGCCGGGAGACAACGGCACCGTGAAGAGTCCTGCCATGGCCAGGACAAAAAGTAGCTTATTAAAATACACTAGAAATCCAAGGAAGAGGACCAGCCCCACACTAGAGGGGCACGGAAGTCCCCACAGTCCACGCTGACCTGACCAGGGGGTATAACTCCTTCCTGGTCCAAACTACAGCGATTAATCTGACCCTGAGCAGAGGAGCCAGACCCCCACACCAAGAAACTTTAGGTTTTTTAGTCCCAACAGGAGCAGGAGCAGGAGCATCAGCACACTCCTGCCAAAGCCCCCAGCCTTGACTGCAGCCAACCCCTCAAAGCTTTTGGGGAAAGTAAAACTAAACCCTGACCCCTGTAACAGCAGGAAGAGGGTAAGGGGAAGCGGGGCAGAAATCCTTTCTGGCTCCTTGGGGCGAAGCCCAGAAGCATGGGAAAAAGCACTCCCCTTTTCAGTTCCCCCTCTCCTCAACCTAGCAGCAGGCTGCAGGTCAGCAGCTTTCCCTTTACCTGATCTTGTCCCCTCAAAACTCCCCTTAATTTGCTGAACAAGCTAGGCGCTCCCCAGCCATCCCCAGGAGGTCCCTGCCCGATGCCTGTTGTGACGCGCTTGCTTTTGGCCACGAAGAGCGGTTTGAACGGCATTGTTCTTGCTCAAGGGACTTTAAGCACTGCCAGCAAATACATTAGTACGAACATAGCCGCTGAGGGGAAGGAGATCAGCTTTATACATCTTGCCAGGCTGCTTTTCTTCTGCCTTCATTCTCTCCAACTGTAAATAAGGAAGCCTGATCCGGATTAAAGGCCACTGTCGGGATCAAAGGTACTTTGCTATATACTAATTGATTTTTCCCTGATCCTGCCTTTCATATCCCATAGCAGCACGTCACACTGAGTGCGTCCCAGTACAGCCAGGCCCTCAGAGCAACTCCACGCCACCCGTGGGAAGTCCTTATGTGGGAGCTACAAAGCAGCTTTCACCCCCTCGAGCAAGGTCCTTGTTGCGGTCATGGGGCCGGGAGGATTGCTGGGGTCAAGGCAAATCCCAACATTACCACACCAGCAATTACACACACCTCACTATCACGACTGGAAGAATAACTTAGCAAAGCAAGAAAAGGCAACGGCTCTCCCACCAAGCAGGCAGTAGGGAAGGTTGCAATGCCAAAACTAAAGGGGAGATCCCGCGAGGTGCTAAGTGCCCTCGACTCCCACTGAGGTCACTGGCGACCAATTCTCAGGGCCGCGCGGCCTCTGCCTGAGCAAGCACGGCATTCATTGAGAGGCCTGTCAGCTGAGCCTTTCTGCTTTCGGCCTGAATCACACGATGTCCTGGGGAGCTGACATCTGTAAGAGACAGGAGAGCAAAACCAGGCAAATTTCCCATGAAAGCTGACTGCATGTGAGGGGGATTTCTTTCCTCTTCAGCATCAAGGACAGCAAGCCAGGCAGCCTGGCTGCGTCTTATCTCAGCTGGAAGTTGCTCTTGGCATCCTTCGCTTCTCTCAGCAAGCTGAAAACTCCTAGGGCAAGGAGCTCAGATCTCCCCGGGATCCGACAAAACTGGAAGGGAGCGAGAGCCACAACAGACGCAGGTACCAGCCAAGGGAGGGAGTGACGGGCACGTCTCAAAGCGCTGGTCTTTCTATAAATAACATTGCTGTGTACACAACCACTCATTCGTGCCGTGTACAAATATTGACTAAGCGTGCTGCTCCCTGTCCTCATTTTCCTGCCTCCAAAGGACTCTGCAACCCGTAGACCCGAGCACGTGAAGGGCTGCCTACCAGCCACCAAGTCTTGCTGACTTCACTGGGAACTGAAGGAGCTCAGCACCTCACAGCATTGGCCCAGAGCATGCTTTTGCCATCCATTACAACAGCCAGTCTGGGGGGGGCCGGGGTAAGCTTTGCTCAGGCCACCGAGCTGGTCTTAAGGCTATGAGACAGTGGAAAGTTCAGTTTGTAACTACAGCTAGCATTTCTGGGCCCCACATACTCAACTATTTTCTTGCGAACCTAAAGTTACATGGACCCAATTACCGGAGAGTCTGCGCACCTCCCAGCTGTCAATACACTTGACCTCACAACCCCTTTAGTTGGGAAGTGCTATTAGCTCTATTTTCAGGGCACGGAGAAAAAGACAAAGTAAATTGGATAGGGTCACGGAGGAAGTCTTTACGAACGTCATTCCGCGGGAAGTGGTGAAGCAGGCACTTGAACCTGGGTTTCCCGAGTCCTTGGCCAACATCTTCATGACTAGCCTCTCCTAAATAATTCACTTGCAGCAGCAACTGAGATCTGAGAGGGAGAGAAGGAAGGAGGTGCTCTCTTTGGCTTCAAACGATCATAAAACTTCAGGTCTTGATTAATCATTAAGAATACATGTTTAAATTAATGCTTGATAGCAAAGGACTTCTTGCAGGACTGTTAAGCTTTACTGGGCTCCCACACTGGGGAAAACAGTCAAGGAAGTCACATTCTCAGCATCAAAGCTGCCACCAAGAGGAAACAGCGGAAGGCAGAAATAGGCAAGGCAAAACTGGTAGATCTCTGTTGTATCCCAGGCAGGACCTGGAGCTTCGCAGACAGGCTCCAATCATGAAATAAGGGTCTAGTTTCAGATCCAGACAGCTACTGCTACAGTTGTGGGTGGCAAAGCACTTCACACAAGGCCATAAGCATGAGGAAATGCATTCCCCTTTTCTCCTCATTGTCCATCTTCTCTCCATTGTCCAGCTGTATTCACTAGTTGTCTCCAACAGCAAGGTCTTTAAGGATGTGTTTTTACACTACCTGGTATGAGACCCTGAGCCCAGGACTGGGGCTCTTCGGTGTTACAGGAATGCAAACAACATCAAGAAAAACAGAGCTCAGAGAAGTGAAGCGACTTGTCCAAGGTCAGAAGTGTTGGGGTTGAACCCAGATCTGCTGACTTCCGGCCCTATCCACCGGGCCACCTGGTCACAGCCTCTCTCCAAAGATCAAATGTATCAGGATTTGGGATTCTGACTTAGCCCTACTTAATTCAAAGCTTTACTTTCAAATGCATTGCACCATTTATTCCAGACAAGACTGACCCCCCTCGGGACCTTTTGCTACTCTCAGCAGAGCAAAAGAGATGGAGTTCGCCTTTAAAGGGATTTTCCTTTACAGCACAGACAAGTTCCAATCCCAGCCAAGTGGAGAGCACAGAGCGGCAGATTAACACTCGCCACAGCTTGTGGAGTACCCGAGACAGAGACAGACAAACGTCTTGCTGTTTAGATGCTCCATCACTCTCTGTCCACAGGACAGGCACAAGCGACAGGCAGGCAGACACCTGGACTAGTCATAGTAAGAGATAAGGGGTTGGGGTCCTTCTCCTGGCACCTGCAATTTTCCTGGCTAAATGCATGTCAAGCATTGTCATCCTATAATGCTGCTTTAAATGCTTGGACTCATTTTTTTCTTTCCACATCTGGATAAATTCTGCTACTGTGCTCACCAGCAATATCAGAGAGAAGTGCACACAGCTGCCTAAAATAAGACTCCACCTGAACAAAGCCTTTTCTGCAGTTCAAAGGAGTTCAGATAATTCTCCTCTCATTAGCTCCCAACCCCTGGTGCCTCTGTACACGGGCCTGACTGACTGGAAGTGACAGGGCCAAGTTACTACAAGGAAGCTAATTCCCAGGTGAGTCCTAGTCCACCTTTGCAGATTCAAGGAGCCAAACTTATTCTGGGTGCAACTCCAGGGACTCAAAGGGGAATCTATTAAAAATCGGGGCACATATTTAAGTGCTTTGATATGGATTTTGGATGTCTAACTTTAGCCTCCCACGCTTGAACTTTGGTGGCTTTACTCTCTCTAGGCCTCAGGTTCTGGAAGCAACGAAGAGATCATCACGTACCTTTTACCCACGCCGCCAAGTGCTGTGAGATCTGCAGATGGCGGGTGCTCTTCAGTAAAGCATTTAGTACTTCCTTGTTACACTGCAGTTTTGAACACTTGTCTATACGAAGTCATTTTCTAAATTAGGTAAAAATGATGGTGAGCTTTGCAGTCAAACGTGGATATCTTTGAAAAGGAATTTCTGCCCTTTTTTCCTCTTGAAGGACAGCGCCCTGAATTAAGCCTCCCTGTGGCCCCTTTCCTCAACTCTGCAAGTTCTTCTGGGGTGGGAACTAACGCCAAAAAAGCTCATGTCATTTTGGATAACGCATCCAGAAGTTGGACTTCTTGCTCCGCTCTTCTGAAGACAGAAAGTTGAGACACCCCAAGCTGACTAAACGCATTTGGGATTTATTGACCAGGGTCGCTGGACAGACCTCTCTAAATCCTGGTCTGTATTGAAACAGTCATAGGCGGAGTATATCAAATCTAGTCTCCAATTTCCAGTACTTCCTGAATTTGCCCAGATATGAAATGCTGCTTGATAAACTGCACCATCACTAGTTTTTTGGTATCACTGAAGAAAACTAGACCAAAACATTAGGATCAGGGTCCAAGAGCTGAAACTCAACTTGTCTTGAAGGCAAACAGAAACCACCATGTAGAAGGGGGAAGTCTGCAACAAAACCATGAATCAGGAATCCCAATGTGGTGTCCAGAAGACTCTTACTCCCCGTCTCGCTCAGCCATTAAGTCATCCTCCTTGCTGAGCAACAGACGGCACAGTAACAGATGCAAACAGGGTCAGTCCCCTTTCACATAACCCTCAGCTCTCCTCTCGCACATAAATGCTTGGGAAATGCAGAACTCCAGTCACACGGGTGGGGGGCAGGGAATACAACCAAAATACTGCAGTGTAGGGGTTGCATGGAGCTCACCGCCACGGCGTTAACTCGTGAAGAGCACCCTGAGAAGGGAAATCTTTCCAGGTATGCATGGGAAGGAGTTTCCTGCTGTACCCAGAGGGTGCTAGTCAGCTCTTACCACCTGCCCCTCTTCACCAAACAGCACAAGAATCACGTACAGCGGTGGGAGGCACGCCACAAATGAGCCCCACGCCCACAGAGTGCCACTCCTCTTCACCTTCCCAATCTGTGGCTCAGCGCTCTGCTTCCTGCCCTGTGCTCCCTGCCCAATTTCCTGCTCTGCTTTCTGCTCCCTGCCCTAGCAGCTGCTGTGCTGCCTGTCCTCTCCCTGCTCTGCTGGGCTGCACGCACGTGGGGTGGTCGTGATGCTTCTGGCGCTTGTGCAGCAGGTTGGCCACCCCAATGTCCAGCGGAAGTCTGCAAATTGCAAAAGCCCCATTTCCTGAAAGCAGCCTCTGCCTTTTTGCTCATCTCTGCCCCCGTCCCCAGCACCCACATGGGGACAAGTATGGCGCAGGACGATTCCAGCACGTCAGCCTGCAGTGGATGTGTGCCACAAGTGTGGGGTTCAAGCCAAGGCCATGGCAAGACCCCAGAAAGCTGGAATTGGGTCCTAAAAAATAGCCAAGAGGCTCTGAAAGGAGGCGAATAAACAGAGGGCCAACGGGGTGTCATCTTTCAACCAAGTCCCATCAAGTGTGGAACAAAAACCCAAGGGGTTTGGAGCAGAGAACTGCACACTCTCTACCCCATCCTCACTAAGGCTCCACCACCTACTGCCTCAGGGAGTGATCACCTGTACAGTCCTGAGCGCGGATCCAGTCTGCTGCAAGTAGACAAGTGGACAAGATGCTTGATATGGGTAGAAGACCAACACGCTTTGCTTCAGCATCAACTAAACCAAATTAAACCACTCAGACCCAAATCAGCACGGGGGCGTACCACAGCTGAACGGAGACCTGGGTGCCATGAACGTGAGCCAGCAATGCGATGCTGTAGGTCGCAGAGCAAGTCAAACACTGGCATGCATCTACTGAGGCATCTCGAGCAAGGCGAAGGCTGTCATCCTCCCATCAGGGGTGCATCTATTCACCTGGGGTGGGGGACAAGAAATAATGGGCACAAACCGACTGAAGATCGCTTCAGGCTCGACAAGGAAAAACTTCTTTACAAGTCCAGTGCCGAGAGTTTGGAACAGGCTTCCCGCAGAGGTGGTACAGTCACCCGCCCTGGCGATCTTCAAAAAGCATCTTGATGCCCACCTTGCTGGGGTCATCTGACCCCAGCCGTCTTTCCTGCCCAAGTGCAGGGGGGCTGGACCCGATGACCTGTCAGGTCCCTCCCAGCCCCTAACAACTATGACACTACACAATAGTGTCATGCAGGAAAGGGTTCGTCACACAGGTTGGTCAGTCAGTCTAAGGCCTTACAGGCCAAACCAAACACCTTCATTTCCCCTGGAAAAATCAGCGAGTGGCCACGACTAACTACAGAGCGGTGGCATTCCAGAGAGTTCACTTGTCACAGAGCCCCCTCTCAGTGTGGCACAGGTGGCCACAGTAGCTCTACAGCAGAGAGGACAAAAGCTGGTCACTAGCTAGGAGGTGGGGAGCTCCTCACCCCAGGAAGCAGATGTGGTTACCACCCCCAGTCCTGCCGATGGCCTCCCCACCCCACCAGCACCACTTGGCACTGCCCAGGCTGGGCCTTTGCCAGCCAGCCCTCACGCAAGCCCATCACTGACCTGACACTGTAATACATTGGCATAATTAGCACTTGCAGGTGCCTTCTGCTTCAGGACCGCTGCGCTCTATGGAAAAGCACGATGACGAACAAAGGGACTACGCATGCCTCCTAGCAGGGGCATGCATGTCCTTAATAAAAAGCAGGGGGCGGGGAGGGGGTCAAACAATTGTGCCACCAAAGACCAGGGGGTTAGGATAGGCTAGCAACAAGGCTCTATTTGGTTTTGCTGGCCCAGCGCATGGAGTGAGTATATTCCCAGCTTCCCCTAATATCTGCTAGCTCTAGTGCGTGTCGAGGGTGTCCGAGTGCATGGGAGC
Organism: Crocodylus porosus; assembly: GCF_001723895.1. Classification (NCBI taxonomy): domain Eukaryota; kingdom Metazoa; phylum Chordata; order Crocodylia; family Crocodylidae; genus Crocodylus; species Crocodylus porosus. The sequence goes on from NW_017728928.1 coordinate 10,322,598, forward strand.
TCTCCCCTGCCTCCCTTCCCCAGCAGGCAGGGATGCATTGCGAGGGGCTCTGGGTTAGAAGCGGCAAGCCAATCAACTCCAGATGTTAACTCTGCAGCGATGGAGGGGGCGTGCGAGGGAACGGGCTAGCCAGGACGAGCAGTCTGGAACAGGGGGTTATGGGAATAACCTCTGGCAGGAGAACTAACAACAAGAGCAACAATTAAACAGCTGGGTGGGATTGAATGGAGCTACTACAGAGCACTTCCTCCCCCCACCTGCTGTTGACAAGGAGCTCAGCTTAGCAGGGCAAGGGCCATTCACAAGTGGAGCAAGAAGGTGAGGCTGACAGCGACCCTTCTACGGAGCAGGACTGGGGCTGCTCTGCCCTCCAGGTTTGCAAGGACGGGGAGGAAATGCCACATTTCTCTGCTTCCAACATCAAGCTTCTAAAGTGGGATCCTGTCGGGAAAGGAGCTGGCATCCCTCCCTCGGCTTTCGCCCGTTACAGACAGCTTCTTACCCTTCCCTTCTAAGGCCCTTTTGTGGATCTCTCCCTCCTGGTCTCGTGTCTCTAGGCTCCCATTTATCAAACACACCCCTTCTTTTATATGGAATGCCCTGAAATATCTCCCTGGTGCCCACTTCTGGCCTATTGAAGACCCTTTAATCGTGGCTATGGCTGGAGACTCAGATGGGGACAGGGAGCACTTCATCTTTTTTTTTTTAAAACTTCTATAGAAGCAGGTGCTTGTGTGCGACTCCTACCCATAGCATCCAATGCAATAGTCAGCGCCTTGGGGCATGGACTACATTAGTCTTTGCAGTCGCTTGCACAATGTGACCTAGACCCTGTTGTGGGGCCTCTGGGTGCTCTGGAAATAAAAAGGAAGAATAGGGGTAATCCCTGCATGGGGAACGTAAATAATCCTGTAGCAGGAAACATGCTTACAGGTCAGGGCTCCCACCACGTGCTTCCCGTTCAACACAGGGATTGCCTGGACAGGCAGAGCTGCGATAGATGCAGCATAGGCAGGGCTGGACACAAGCATGGGTGAACCAGGCAGCTGGCAGAAAGGGGGCCCGAAAATGGTCATTTAAAAATTATCATCATCATGATCTCTGGCGAAGTGGGGCCCAAGTCTAAAAGTTTGCCCGGGACCACCAGGAGTCTAAGACCGGCGCTGAGCATAGGCATAGACATTAGCTAAAAGAACCGGACACAGAAATTTCGATTCCAGTGTCTTCAGACATAACTTCCCACCTAGACATTACTGTTATTTTTAACAATATTCGTACACTAGAAATACCTAATGTGGATAAGGCACTGGCCTGCAAAGCCAGGGATTATAGGTTCATGCTCCATCTGGGGTGATTTTTTTTTTTTTTGAGACAATCAAGAGGATTGGAAGAGGTCCAGAGAAAGGCTTGACCCACAAGAAGAGGCTAAAAGCATGACATATGCACTGCATGACCCAGAAACAGGTCACGGAGCCAAGGGTAAGTTGAGCACCCTCAAGAAAGGGCATTAGCAGCAGGAAGAACTGCTGAACTGAGCTCAGGGCACAATGGCCAGCTGTGATGGGGCAGACTGGGGCCAAATGAGCAGAGTCGATGGTGGAGCAGTGGCCCCAAGGCAGCAGAATCCCTCTCTACTGGAAACAACTCCACTGGTACTCAGGGAATAATCCTGCGCTGCACTACCTCATCTGTGCTTTAGGATTTCCCCATGTCCGACGGAGAGCAACGTCTTTCCTAGCTGTCGGAACGAGTTATCAGCATCCAGACCAAATTGAACTGACAGGGACTGAAATTCAACACCATGCAGCGGATCAGCCAAGTCCTGCACATCTCCAAGTCCAAAAGACAGCCACCCAGTCCCTCCGGTCTCCAAAATTAGAGCACGTGTCCTGCTGCTACCCCGTCTACAGCGTGCTGTAGACATGTCTCCTAAAAGTCTGCACTGATCAGCTGTCCCACGAGGATCTCAGCGCCTATGTACAACAACGCATGGAGATTGTAGCAGACAACCGGTAGTACCCCATGAACAGTGGAACTGACAGCCCAGTCTAGCGGGTCTAAATATAAAAGGTGCTCAGATATTCCCAGACCCGACAGCCATCATTAGAGGAGCACTGCCAGAGTCAGAATTCGAATATACATGTGACTTTTGCACACTTCTCCGAAGAGCACCCAGCCCCTTGAGATGGGAAAAGTGGGCTGCCTCGCTCACAGCCAACACACCCTGCCACAGGCTGACATGAGCTCAAGGCATCTCATTGTGGCCACCGGACAGGAAGGTAGAGCAGCTCAAGACACCCGCCCTCCTAGCAGACTACGGGGTTGGAAGAGGAGCGCCACAAGACCTCAGCACACCAGGCCGCACCCTGCATCACAAGGGAGTACAGCACCGACGCCACAGGATTGTAGGGCAGAGGAGGGCAAGGGGCGACTATGCAAGCTCAGGGCACCAGGTCCCTACCGGATCACGATGCACAAAGGAGGGAGGGCTCCAGGGGCTTGCAACACTTGGCCTGTGTCATGGTGCGGTTTACACCAATTCCAGCTGCCAAAAGCTCCAGGCACTTCCTGCCCTCGACATCTCTGGAAATGAGTTTGATGCACGTCATTTCATCTTAATTACAAAGGGCGCAGTCTAGATCCCACTCCTTAAGAGTCAGACATTATGGATATGTCAGGCTGGGCCTCTGTAATTAGTGTCAGGCAGGGGGCTGGCAATCAGACCTTCGCCTGATGCTGCAGACGCCTGTAGGGGAACCGGCCACACCACGGACCTGGGCAAGTGACTACAGTGACTAGGGGGAGGCAGTCCCCCTCGTCCCAAGATGCTTTGGGTTTTTGCTCCAACTCTTTTTCATATAGAAATCTTCAGGTAAGCAGGAATACAGGGGAACTTGGCACTGGGGAGGAACCGTGGGAGCACAAGGGGCGAAGGGGAGCCACGACGAGGGGGTACCTCACAAGGGGAGAGGACACGTGGCAGGGAACAGCGTGCAGTATCTGGGGTCGGAGGATCACAGATGCACAGGAATCCTGCACCACCGACATCACCTCCCACGCTGGGTCCTGTACTGCGTGCCCTGCATGTGGCCCAAAGCCTGCTGCCAGCCAGGTAAGAAGCAGAGCGTGGGGGGCAGCTCGCCCTGCATCACAAGGGCGGGTAGCACCGACACCACCTTTTAAAACAGCCTCTCTCTCACAGTAGGCGCCCCGGGGTGAATTCCTCTGCTCCACCAGAGATTGCTACTGGCCAAGCCCCCCCACTTCACATTCAGCCACAGACGGTGCGGATTTGACTGATCTCCAGCTGTTTGTATTTTATGAATGCCTGGCTTGGGTTGTATTAAAACACATGGCAGAAGAGTGAGAGGGGGAGGGATGGAGATGGGGAAGGAAGGAAAGAGAGAGACTGAGGAAAGAGGGAAAACAAGGGCTGGTGAAGTCACTTCTGCTGGAGCACGGTGCTGAGGCCGGTCAGGTAGGTCAGTCTGGGAAAAGCAGGAGGGGGCGTGGGATGCACCCCAGCACCTGGGTTCTCACTCATCTGTGCCTGCATATTGCCGAGCCTCCCCCGCTGGGAGTAGGATTAGGAGGCTGGTTCTCCAGGCAGCACTGGATCCCACTGGGAAACCCACCTGGGGGGTGAAGGGCAGCAGCTGAGCAGGCAGAGTCATGTCAGACACTGCTTGGGAACTTCCTGTCCCTCTTCGGTGACAGCTCAGGGCCACATCCCACTATCTTACACCAAAACCATTAATTTCAGGATTCAGGCTAGAGGTGCAGCCCCTCAGGAGAGTAACAGGGCAATGGCTGCAGCAAGGGATGACGTTCTCACTTTGCCACGGCCTCCTGGCTAGCCCTAGAAAGGTTACTTGGCCCCTCTGTGTAATATATTTCTGGAGCTGCGAGACAGGGCGGACACTTCCCTACCTTGAAGGAAGCCCCAAAGCTTTTAATAGGAGCAACTTCAAGGCCATATAAAAAGCTGGGACACAACTAGCTTTTTCAAGGCACCCCTTCAGCTCTCCAGCAGTCGGCTGCTCTCCCCTTCCTCAACAGAGCGGGGATCTGACAGCTGGCCATTGCCCCGTTTCCACAGAAAGGGGAAAGTCTCCACCTGCCCAGAGCCAAATGTGTCATGGAGCTCCTTTTGCCATAGGTTGGCAGGGATGGTTTCAGATCCCTTGCCAGATACACCCCTAGGGTCGGTCACTCTCCCGAACCAGCTAAATCTCCTCTCGGAGGCACTGGAAAGGGAAAGAAAAAAGTGACACACAAAGCACTTTTCATTTGCAACTTGGAAACTTTTCCTAGCAGGGGGTTCCCCAAAGTGAGGGGAATTTCTGCCCCGAGCTGTTTACTTTCCATAATTCTGCAAGTTTCACTTGCGGTTAATGGGAATCCAGACACACTTACAGCAGCTGCCAGTCATCCCGCCAAAGCGGAGCACGCGGGGCTAGGATCCGCGCAGACACCACAAGAGCCTGGTGGTCACAAACCCTGGCCAAAAGACACCAGCCTGCTACAGGGATGGGGTGGAGAGGCGAAAGAGCCCAATCTCCACGTTACTCAATCCTCACATTACTCCTTTCCACAGGGGGAAGGAAAGATCTGCTCAGCTCCATGCCCTCCAGAGCCCCAGAAGAAGGGGGTCCCCTGCCAAACCACTGCCACGGACAAAGGTCCAACCTTCTAGGCAAAGCAGAAACAACAGGCTTCTCCTCTCCCGCTCCTATCGCAGTTAACGTCAGACAAGGCTCTCGCATCAGCCCGTGCTGGACAGGCAGCCCAGAGCTCTTCCCCAGGTCCCCAGATGGACGGATATGGCCCAGCACAAAACTCCAAACAAACAGCACCATAAAACCAGTGTCCCACATTACTCTCCCCATGCTGGGTTGCAAGGCACTGGCACAAAGCACGTCTCAGAAAAGGAAAGCACCCCCCCCTCCCAAGATTAATTGTCCCTTTTAAAATAGGATAAGTGGAAACAGACAGGAAAGGAAGAAAGGGGAGGGGGGGAGGAGAGGCTTATTTTTAATCACTCTGTTCTGTGAAAAAGCTTCATGGAAAGAGGAGTCAGTCGTTTCTTTGGATAAAAGTGTCATCCATCACTCTGCTTGTAGCCCCTGCTCATTAGCTGGCTTTTCCCCCCCAGGGAGCCAGACCACACCCTAGTCCCCTGCTCCAGTGACACCGATCTCCTGGGGGGTTCAGAGGGTCCCTCTCAGAGGTTGCAAAGGGATTAAAGAGGCTGCTCTCCATGGAAACCTGTGTATTCAGTGTTGCTTTTTTAAAGGGCAAACCACAGCCCAGTACTTGGAACTCAACATCCTCTTTGATTTTTACTTCCCGCTGGATGCCCTGGCAGCTTGGGACCCACGTCAGTGCTTAGGCTTGCACGGATGAGCCTCCCCTGCAACTCAGGACTAAAAGATACCCTACAGGAAGGACGCAGATCTAGCACACTGCTGTGGACACAGAGCAACGCTGCAGGGATTTGGGGCTGTTGCTGCATCACACTGCCCAGTGCTGTTGATCTGCCCCTGCCCTAGAGTCCTATGCAAATATACCTCCAGGTGCAAGAATGCATGGGCCGAAACCAAACCTGGGATTGAGACTGTTGCAAAGCATTGGCGGTTCAGATGTCCATGCCAGGCTAAGCCGAATCGGGCTGACCTCAAAGTCCGAGGCTGCCCCATACTCCATGGGGTGCTCAGTGCAGGTTCATGGAGCAACTGCTCCAAGCTGAGTCCCGAGTGTCTCCAGACCTGCACTTCGTGCAGTCATTTTGTCCAGTGGGGTCCCCCAGGGCTCGGTCCTCGGGCCCGCACTGTTCAACATCTTCATCAATGAGTTGGACGTGGAGGTAAAAAGCACCTGTTCAAATTTGCTGACGACACTAAGATGTGGGAGGATGTGGGCACGCTAGAAGGGAGAAATAGGCTGCAATTGGACCTAGACAGGTTACAGGGGTGGGCGGACGAGAATAGGATGGGATTCAACAC
>NW_017728928.1:10329126-10339736 GCF_001723895.1 Crocodylus porosus
ACCCCAGTACTCTTTCCTGCCATGGCAGGGGGTCAGACTAGATGATCTGCTCAGGTCCCTTCCAACCCTAGAAACTATGAAACTATTTCCAGCAGCGCTGTAAACATGCCCCCACACCAGGTTGGCAGCACTGAGCATTTCCTTTGCACTGCTGCAGGGCCCAGGGCTGCAAGGCACTAGGCCCCTGGTACTGGCTGGTTCTCCTCAGTATCCAACTATTAGACAGCCTTAGATACAAATGCTGTTATTCATATCTTTCTTAGTGTCATTTGTCTATGGCAGCCACTGCTGCAAATGCTTTAGGGCCTGACTGGTCTCCCTAGAGGGTGCCAAGGAGGCTGGAAAGTCTACTGTTGTATTGCAGCCCACGCTGAGCATGTTCGAGAAGCCCCGAGATGCACGAGAGGAACTAGTCAGAAACTGGGATGTTCAAGAGGAGCCTAAAGGAGTTGGATGCCCAAATGCTAGTAGATTTTAAATGTGACAGGTGGTTTTCCTGTCCCATCCCCACCCCTCAATAGCCTTTTCTCTCTACCCTCTTTGGGGCCATCAGAAACTCAGGTAAGTTTAGTCTTTTCCTCACTAGGGCTCCTCTCCCTCTTGCTTTCCTCCTGGGGGATCAGAATCAGCAGTGACTGCAAATCCTGTCTGGCTTCCCCAGGCCAGTCCTGAGAGAATGAGTTTTGTGGACTTTCTCGTGCCAGATAAACAGAGCTAGCTGCAGTCACACGGGCAGAGCTGGGTGAATGCTGACAAGGAAAGATCGCTGCTAAGCTTTGGGGGTTTTAAGTAAATCTTTCAGCTACAGCCCTGTCCCCTTGCTTCGCAGATACAGCATCAGAGAAAATGAGGGTTGGAAGGGACCTCAGGAGGTCACATCTAGTCCAACCCCCTGCTAGATCATCCCAGCCAAGGCTTTGGCTAGCTGGGCTTAAAAACTTCCAAGGATGGAAAGTCCACCACCTCTCTGGGTAACCTGTTCTAGTGCTTCACTACCCTCCTCGCGAGAAAATTCTTCCTAATATCCATCCTAAACTTCCCTTGCTGAAACTTGAGCCCATTGCTCCTTGTTTCGTCATCTGCCACTGCTGAGAACAGGCCAGCTCCATCCTCTTTGTAACCCCCCTTCAGGGAGTTAAAGGCTGCTATTAAATCCCCTCTATGCTCTAGCCAGAAAAATTCTTCCTTGCAGGACTGGTCAAGGAAAGGCTGAAAGTTTAGAGAATATCAGGCAATATTCACAGAAAGCAAATTGATCGGTTAGTGCAGGGGCTTGCACTGGAAACCTGACTCATGCAATTACGGCTTTGTTCAACAACGTGTCAGAAATCCAGCATATTGGCCCCTATACGGCCAATCAAAGATGATCGCGTTGAGGATGATCAAACACAAAACTTGCAACACACGATTTGCAAATAGTGAATGGAGCCAAGATTCCTTTCATGGAAACGATGTGGTGAATTAATTCACGTAGATTTAGGAAAGTTGCAATCAGCTTGCGGACAGTCTGAGGAGGGAACGAGATGACATTTTTCAAGTTAATAAATTAGTGAGATAAATTATTCATGATGAATTGCTTGCCTGACTCTACATCCGTGTGAGAAATTGAGAAAGCAGCAAAAGCATACTGCGGGCTCCAGCAGGAGCAGCGCGAGAGCTGGGATGGCAGCTGGAGAATCAGAAACCAATGAAGCATTTGATTTAGGTAGTTCCAAGAAGAGTTCAGCTCGTCACGGTAATTATGGGTTTGGTCAGTTCTAATCCTGGAGATGGAGCAACTGGAGGAAAGATGGCAGCTAGGGATGTTATTCAGGGAAGCAGGCTCAATGGTGGAAAGCCCAGACATGGGAGATGGCCTATCCACTATTCCAGCCTCTTCTCACCACCTGACTGACCTTTCATTTCACCCTTTACTCTCCAAGCAGGGATTCACTAAGAAGCTCCTCTTGCCACATGCCACCCCCCAGAGACCATGTTTCTTGGCTCATTGTCATTTTCCACTGTCCTTCCAGAAACCTCTCCTAGGCCAATGGAGATCAGAGGCCCGTGACCTTATATCTCTACTGATAACTCATCACAGCAGCCAGAAGCATGCATCTCTGGAGGATACTCAAGTAATACATGGGTACATCCTACATGGGTATGTCCTGTTGACAGCACTACTCCTCTCCAAAGCATTTGTAGTTCCTTCTTCTCACCTTCCTGCTGTGTGCTAAGGAAGCCCTCTGGCCGTTTCATAGGCCAAAAGGCTGGGGGATTTGCTCAAGGTCACCGAGGGAGTTCAAGTCAAGACTGGAACTCAAGAGCTCCCGATTCCCAGACCATTGCTCAAGCAACAGAAGCTCACCGTCATACTGGAAACCACAGCCTGGTACAAATGACTCTCCCGGGGCTGAATTTGCAGCCTACATCAAGAGTTGGATTTTGCTCAAGATCCTTGTCCCAGTGTCTCAGGGAGCAGTAGCTCTCATGCATGAGGGTCTCCTTGGAGGTTGGCCTGATCTTGGTACTTTATTATGCCCTCCCCGCACACCCACATCCTTATTCCAGGTGTTTTCCCCTCCCACCCCCACCCCACCATGCATTTATAACATTGCAGCTTCCTCTTCATAGTGTGAGGCTCCCAGCTGCAATTTTGAAGGCTGCGTTGTGTGATCACAGATAACTCTCGAACATCCCACCAGCTCAGCACAACTAGCGCAGTTATGGATCCAAGGAATAAAATGAACAGACGTGTCTACAAGCAACAGATGCAAGAACCCAGATGCTTTGAGCTAGGCATGGATGCACAGACTCCAAGGGCCCTTTGTCCTTGCCTTTGCCCAAAACCTTCTGTACCATCCCATGCTCCAAAACGTCCTCTATTTGTCCCGTAAGTGTTCCAAAGAGTCTAGCAATCGCCCGTGTACAAGGCCAGACACATGAACGCTCATGCTCGACCCAGAAAGTCTCTCAGAGGGTGGTATCCACAACATACTTATCTTCCCTAAAGATAGTCAAAATCAGTAAAAAATAGTTGTCCCACTACACCATCTTGGATTGGTACACGTGCATTTCAATCAAACTTGCTCAAAGAAGGAGTTTTTGGCTCATGATATTTAAGGCTCATGATGTTTTCCAATGACCCAGAAAGTCTCTCAGAGGACCATATCCCCCAACATACCTATCCTCCCTAAAGACAGTAAAAAGTACCTCTTTTTGTCCCACTACACCATCTTGGATCGGTACACATGAATTTCAATCAAACTTGCTTGAAGACGGAGTCTTTGGCTCATGATGTTTTCCGCTTGACCAGCAAATCCAGCAGAGCACACTAACCCAGAACACCATGACCCCATTGACGGAGACATTCAACTGGGTTATAGCGGACCCAAATGGAAACCTGCTCCATCACTGGGGGCATCTCTCTTCTTTGTTTTAAATGGGAAGTTGAAGGGTCTCATTTCCAGGTCGTATTCAAATCCTCCCAAGTTAATTCACAAAACGAGACTCTTGTTTTTCTGGCCAGACCTGCCTGCCTGTGATTCAAGTTGCCACCAGTATGGCAGGAATCAGCTCTGTATTCAGCCCAGCTCTCCAAACCCTGAAAGTGCCATTACCAACAAACTAGTGAGCCTTCTAGTTTAATATCCTAATGCTTGCATTGGTCTGTTATACCCAGAGGGGAAAACTCCCAGGTAAATTCCCAGAGCTACCTAGATGCTGTACATAGCTACTAAAAGAGCTATAGCAGGTTCGGTGTTCTGGGTGTCCAGATGAGAAAAAGGACAGGCCGATTCCTTCTCGTGGGTCACAGCGTTACTGGTGGGGAATTACTTTTAGCAGCGGGGCCCAGGGCATGTGCAGAAGGGGCTTAGGATATAGGAGGAGAGGAGGGTAATGGAGGAGCGGGTGCAATGAGCTTGTCTGACCTCAGGCAGGATACGGCTTTTTGGCATTGTTCTCGAGGACATCCACAGCTACATTACTTCTCAAGCTATGGTGGCTCATCTTCTCCTCTTCACTCCCAAGGCATATCCGGCTCTGGGCTCAAATGCTGCCTCTTCCCAGCCTGAGTCTTAAGCACAAGTGTCCCAAAGTCCCTTCTCTCTTCCATGCCAAACTTGACATGATCTCAGCATGGTATTTTTCCTTCTTAAAGAGATGTCACTCCCAGTCAGAGATTTCCTTTCCATTGACGTGACCTCCAGTCCCCCGAGACAGACAATGTCTCTGAGAGTCATTCTTAGGATTATAAAAACCCGCAGTGTGCTATAAACAAGTGCTCTCCCTCTACGGGGCAGTGTCAGGGAACCAGAAGCTGGGAACCTAGCTCTGGGGAGCAGAGGGCAGGGGCTCCCATTAATTGATCCCTCACACAAGCACCCTTTCCTCCAGTAGGGCAGAAGAGAAGGAACTTCAGGGTTGGGATAACTCCCAGCGCCACAGATCAGTTCCCTGCCTTGCAAAAATTAAATGAAGGGGGGGAAGGCCAGGGAGGGAGGGGGAGGAAGAGAAAGAGCAAGCGAGCAAAGTTAAGTTCCCTTCACAGGGCTGAGTTAAAGAGTCAAAGTAAGACCACGCACATCACCCTGGCCCTGGCTCAGGTCTGCAACCGCCGCAGCTCAACACAGGCACTGCTCCGCGGGGAGAGGTACAGGGGCGAGGTTTGAATTCGTAAGGATGTTTAACCAAAGCATTTGCTACGGGAGGTGAGGGGCGTACGGCGGGTGTTAGATGTGCACCTAAGCTTTGCGATTCATACCCTTCTCGAGCGTGACTGCGGATAGGAGCGCTGAGCTGGGCTGTCGGGGCAGGGGGGCGAGCTCAAGGGACTGTCAAAGGGGTGGCACGCAACACCCAGCTGGCCCCTTACTTACGCCGAGTTGAAGTCCAGCCTGCATTCAAGGATGCAGCTGGCTTTTGCTGCTGCTCAGGGAGTTCGAGAGAGGAGGTCTGCTGCCCTCTGGGACAAGGTGGATTACATGCAGTGTTTGTTTCATACCCTGCATATGAAAGAGCTGAGCTAACACACATACGCTGCCCATCTGACCTGGAGCGTAAGAGCTTGCTATAAAGCAAGCAATGGGAGGAAGGGAGGAGAGAGCAGTAGAGGAAGTGATGGGAGTAGTGGAGCATGAGAGCAGACTAGGAAAGCGGAGGGATGGAGTTTTCTTCAGTCTCCTCTGGTTTCTCCCTCCTCTGCGTGGGAACCGGACCCTCCCAATGAACACCCTCAGCCTGAAGGGGACAGCGAGAGCCCAACCTGCTGCTTGGCCCCACAAAACTTTCTGTGGGACCTGATGTTGAGCCAGGGGAGCTCTCCACAACAGGCAGCCACAAGCTCTTTCCCCTTGAGGGCAGAGCAAGGGGATGCTGAGCAGGGCTGGGGGTGGGGGCAGTGCATTTCCTACCTCTCTACTACTTTCTTTTTACAGATGGTCACATATGGAGGTTGTAGTGCAGCTTAGCACTGAATCCGAGCTCTCTTCAGGCCACCGCTATAGCCACAAGAGCAGCTAGATCCTTTTGTCCCACGCATTTGCTCTCAGCGAGAGTCCCTTGATACCTCGGCCAGCCAGCACAGCCCTCAGACAGGCTCTCCAACTCTTCAGAGTTTTCCTTGGCTCCTGTAAAGTCTAACGCAGCACCGTGCCCTTTCCAGGTCATTAGTGCAGAATGTGAATTAATTCCTTTGGGTTATAATTAGAAGAGACTGAGAGGTTAAACAAAAAAAAAAAATTTAAAAAAACAACTGCAACCGCAGCAACACCTCGTCTCACATTGCACAGGGCTTTCTGGAGTCACATTAAAGACGCTCGGTGGCCAGAATAAGGCATGCTTGGTCACATGCTGGATTGCTATACATCAATCAAGGCCAGCTTTTCACCTAAGCAATTCAAGAGATGGCAACTGGAGAAGCAGGAGGGCGAGGCTACCAGACTGGGTCACAGGAGACCGGGACTATTTCAGGATCTGTCACTGCTGTGTTGGGTGACGGACTTTGCCTCTTCTCTTCTCTTCTCTTCCCCCCTCTCTCCCTCATCCCTCCTTTGACTATGTAGACGGTCAGTCAGGGAAACAAGGGTGTAGAGGCCTTTCAAGACGTACGCTGGTCTTCAGTGGGATTTATGAAGTGCCTAAGTAGGATAGGCTTCTAAACTCCTATTGGAAACCACTGGGAAAGATGGATGCTGAACTTGGGCACTTTTCCAAATCCCACTACCAGCCAACCCGCATCACAAATGCCTTCGATAATCCAGTCTTAAGGGCTCTTCAGGACAGGAGGACCCAGCCCCTAGGCTTTCGTGGGGCACTGTAAAATGGGTTTTTAATCTAGGTGATACCATAAGGAGAGCAGCTAACAGCAAGCCACCCTGGGAAGCGCCTAGCCCTTAACAATTACAGTTTTTCAGCATCTTGGGGCCCCTGGGTCACAAGGTCAGGCCTAGCACTGAAGAAATCCCTATTCAATCATTGAGAGAGCAAAAGGGGGCAGACTGCAGTGAGGTTTTTGAGGCATTTCGACCTATTTCCATAAACTCCAAAATAGGGTCATACGCCCCAGGAGAGCAGAGTGGCTGTTAGGTTAGCAAACCCATCTGGCCTCCCGCGGAAACAGCAGGTGGCTAGAAACCGAGACTGCCAAGATATATAATATTTATATACATCTATATTTTAAGAAATCAAATATAAAAATTATCCGTGCGAGTAACATGCAAGTTATGACCCTGGTGGACAGAAGCCAGGAAGTTGGTAGCTATTCAGAGCCACCTCAAAGCACTGTGCAGACAGACAAATCAATAAGGACTCAGCCCACTATGGCACCCATATTGCAGAGGGAAAGCTGCAGGGGGAGAGATGTCGAGAAGCAGGTTCTCAAGAGGCCTCAGCAGCCAACTGATGCCCAACGCTTTGGGCTCTTCTGAAATCCAGACCTAAAGTGCCCCACTGAGAATTGATGGACACTCAAATCTTTACAAAACCTGGCCCTTCCCAGCCATGGGCCAAAACTCCCTGCTGGCGGGAAATTTCTGCAACCCCATAGAAGCCCACTGGAGCTCAGAGTTGGTGATGTCCCATCTTTTCACACCCTGTCCCGCTCCATGCTCCTTTGGGATCCTTTCCATCTGCAGACTCAGAGCCGGACAGAAGCAGCAAGTTTCCTGCTGGCTTGAAACCTCCCTGAGAACCGAGTGGCAGTGCCCACCCCAACCCTGTGCCAGAGACTGGCATCACTTATTACGGTGAGGCCTAGAAAACAAATTCTTTCTGATCTCTTCGGCTCCGAGTACCATGGCCCCCGATGGACACGTTCACACCAGCCCCACTTCCACTCAGCGGGGGGCTTTCTTATCCTCTTACAGACTAAAGGAAGTCATATCAGCCAAGCTTCCCAATGCACCCCACTGCCAGCTCCTTGCAACCCTGGAGCTCAGGAGCAGAAGGGCTGGTCAGAGTCCACCACGTATCCTCGTCAGGGCTTATTAGAGCTGACGGCACCCCTTCTCCAACACCTAATGCTGGCTACCTCGGAGCAGAGCTCCTTGCTCATTAAGCAATAGGCCTCCCAGGAAAGCGCTGCTGTGCGCCCACAGCACGGGTCCCGGTGCTCCACGGGAAGCAAACAATTTCCAGACAGCCCTGCCACTAACGAAAAGAGCCGCTCACCCCGCTATCAAAACTACCCCGGGTGTTTTAACACTTGCTAACACCCAGATCTGTCAGCTGGCCCTCTCAGCCACTCTGCTCCCACCACCGAGGCCGTGCTGGGACAACACAGGGCTCGCTGTGCAACCTGGGCACACCGAAGCCTCTTCTACAAAGCACCTGTACCAGGGTGAAGAGTTAACGAGTCCCAGGAGAGCCCATTGCACTTGCACCTCCTGCGGGGCTCACCTGCCTTTCCATCTCAGCTACAGGCCCGGCACATGAGAGCGAACTCCCTGGGTACCTGGGGGCGGGAGGCATCCGACATCTGACTCCTGCAGCAGCAAACAAAGAAAAGGACAAAACCCAGGCTAGACACCCAGGAACTTCCACCGTGTCTGAAGACCAAAGCCGAACCTAGACCTCCATCTCACTAGAGACCTTGTCCTCTTTTAAGAAACATTTGGACACCTATCTTGCTGGGATCCTTTGACCCCAGCTGACATCTGCCCCTGGGGCGTGCGGGGGGCTGGACTCGATCATCTTTTGAGGTCCCTTCCAGCCCTGATGTCTATGAAATCGATGAAAATAACACCTTCCACCGCTCCCAGACTAAACTGGGCCGGCATTTGAAGCCCAGAACTGAGTGTGGTGGCTCAGGCCCAATTTTAAATGTCAGGCCCAAGCTGCCTGTGCTGATCCAGGCAGCACGGATATGCGAAGGGATGGATGGGAGGTCTCGTGTCAAAATCATCTGGGAAACATGAGCTGTGAACGGTGCCTCGGCCAAGTTCTGCACGCCAGGCCCCCCACGATGCCAGCGAGCACAGAACAGGCACCAGCCAGCTTTGTATCACAGCCCAGTTGACTGAGATGACACCAAAATGCTGCAGCCTCTTCACAGCCAGCTGCTTTCCAAAGGCTTCCAGGCCCAAACTCTTCCCCAGCTGGGGGACCTGCAGCACAGGATCTCTGAGGAGAGGAGCCCACAATGACATCGGGAAGCAGGACCGACGCCGTCCAGCCAGTTGCTGGAGGCAGCGGGTGTGCATGGAAATCAGGTGCGCTGGTTTCCAGCGCCGTGCGTCAACGGATCTAGGTCTACAGAGAACATGTTCAGGGATTCCCGGTCGGCACAGCAAGGGCTGCCTTGGAGTTGGAAACCCGTGTTGATCATTTCACCAGCTCCCAATTCCCTCCTCTTGCTGGGCAAGAGCCAGGCTCCCCTGCTTCAGGCTGGGCACAGACCCTCCCAGGGACCTCTCTGCAAGGTCCCTGCAGGGAACAGCACTTCTCAGCAAACACCAGACACACCGAATTTGCCCTTTTCTCCCCCGGCCGCTTTAAAACAAACGGAGACATAGCTCCTCTCGGCTCCCAATGCATTCAAGAGCCTCTGAAGTCGTCGGCTTCTCTCGGGCCTCCAGCCTCAAACTGGCTCGCAGAGATTTTTGGAAGGACAAGTTAACGAGATTCACACTTGGCTTGTACCTCCCGCCTTCAGTATCCGGCCAGCTCCTTGGGGTGACGGGCTCTTCTGGGAGACTCTTACGTGTCCTTAACACTTTCCTCTAGCCCAGGGAGTCTGCTGGGACCCGCAGGCAGCAGGGGCAGCACAAGGGCTTTCATCTCAGCCTTAGAATTTGTCAGCAGCTTTCACCGCTGTGCGTTTTCTCCCTGGAGAGCCCAGCAGTGCCACATCCCCGGGGGCACATGGTGGTGGGGGGAAGCCCTCTGGGGCTGCGTATCCCCAGGGATTCTGCACTCCCCTTGGGCTGCCGGATTCCCCAGCTGACACAGGAAGAAAGAAAGCAAGCGTCCCTGTGCAACTGCGGCTCATTTCTGAGAAAATATAGGGTTTGATACTGAAGGACCTGGGTTAGCTTTGGTGACTCCTTTGTACCTATGGGTTTGCGTGCTTGCATCTCCTGGCACTGCCCTCCACCTCTGCCCCCCTGGTCTTTTGTATTCTAATTTCTCTCTCCTTATACTCGACTTTCCGCACCTCCTTTGGCGGCATCTGACGAGGCAAGCCACAGCATGCAAAAGCTTGTGCTGCATAGATGTACATCTACTCTGATTAGTCTATAAGGTGCAAATCTACCCTGCCTTCTACTTGACTGCAGACTAAGGCGGTTAATTAAATTTCACTGATGGACCACCCACAGTTAAGCCCTCTCGGGTAACCACTGCCCCCTCCCCAGCCCTTAGGGCCTGTAGCCCTCACTTGCGATCCCCATCCAACCGTCAGTGCACTTTGCTCCAGACCTGCGAATCCAGATCCACTCCCGGTTCCAGATCTGAGCCTGGTCAGGTCTGCCAGTGTCCCTCCACCGTAATCGCCCCCTTCCCTTGCTCTCCATCCTGAAGTAGTTATTACCGTGCTGCGCCCCCATTTTGCCATCCTGAGTTGCCATTAATGCATCCTGCGCAGCCCGACCTACCCCCCCCCAACCCAACCTGCAGCCCCCGCTTCCCCCGTTCCAGTGCTGGCTGCTTGAGGGGGAAAAAAGGAAGGGGCAATAATAATAATTAAAAAAAAATGAAAACACCAGGCAGCTTCCAACTGTGTCAAGTTGTGCAATCCTCAAATGCACTCAGGGTTTCTCCTATTCGACTCCACCTACAAGAAGCGGAGCAGGGCCAGCCCTCTTCTGCTCATTCACACCATTCCTCCCACGAGGCCACCACGCTGGAGTATGCCCTTCCTCAGCAATTGGCGTCTGCTGGAGATGAGCGGGGAGGGAGCGACTCCCATGATTTGCACCCAGGCCAAAAGCTCTTTGGTTTCCCAGCAGCTATTCCACACCCCAGATCCTCCGGCCCGTGCAATCCTTATGCATTAATAAGAGAGAGCCGGGGCCAAAGGAACCATGCCTGTCTCATTATGGTATTAAGCTTCAGAGAAAAGAAAAGTGAGCCATCCCCTCTCTCCCCTCCCCACCTCTTCCAAAACTCTCAGCTTTCAGATCTTTCCCCAC
>NW_017728928.1:10339836-10351143 GCF_001723895.1 Crocodylus porosus
CCCTTCCTGGCTCCCTCCCCTCCTGCCTTTCTCGCCTCTCCAAGATAAATATTTCTGCTTTTTCTTCTTGCCAGGCAGCAGTTCTCAATAATTCTGTGCATTGTGAATAGGCAAGCAGCAGTGGCTCAGGTATTTTCCCGTCCAACCGCTTGGAAATGGCTAGTCTAGGGCTATAAACAGCCTCGTCCTGCTGCAGCTGAGGAAAGCAGGGATGCTGCGGCTGGGTCTGCAGGTGCCTGCTCCGGCCCTGGGTCCGCGAGAGGCCGGCCTGAAGCACGAGCCAGACAAGTTGTGCTGAGGACCCTCGTGGTTCAGAGCTTCGGTGTCAGCAACAAGCAGCCTGATCCCCCTGTCCTCAACTTCCCCACCTACACGCGGAGACAGCTCACAGCACGAGCCCCTTCTCCGGCTTCCAGACCCTTGCTCTGTCTTGCAAATCCACCGCCAGACTCAGCAGAGGTGACCTGAAGGCTCGTGCGCATTAAACTCTGCACAGCGAATGATCCAGCGGTGCCGGCAAACTCACGCGTAAGAGAGATCTCATAAATCGTAGATTAAAAATAATACATTATTTATGCAGTTGTGGGTTTATTTTCATTCTGCTCCTGGCTTTTGAATGTTGACGTCCCTACACAGGGGTCACGGTTTCTTCTCTACAATCACCGCAGCTAGGAAGAAAATCTTTGGGGGTTTTTTTGTTCTTTTTAAGTGAAAGCTGAGAGTTGTGTGGCATCACGGGACTCCAGGCACCAGGGCTTTCGGGGAGGGGGGCTTAAAGAGGCCACATTTGCCATGAGAAGCCACAGCTATTTCCACTCCTAACGGGCACCCGCACACACGGAGAAGATTGATAGCGCTTGCTACTATACAAGTTCAACAGTTGTACATCTTTTAAGCAAGCAACCACAACCCTGCACTTCCCAGGTCCCTCCACCTCCTATTAAGCAAATATAACACAGCTCAGGAACCGGGTTGGCGGTGACATTTTAGACTGTAAATAGAGGACTAGGGGCTCCAGCCACTTTATCTGAGTGGCGGCAGCAGCCTCAACGTGAAGGCAAAGTCTTGGGGGAGACGCATGCCAGCCTAATTGGAGGGGAGTGAAAAGAGGAGATAAACGGGAGAGGAAGCGAGCCTCGTTAGAGGTTATGCAACAACTCCTTAATCAACCAAGGCTGCTCTCCAAAGCGCAAAGGACACAGCCTGCTCATGGTTTGGATGGCGCTTGCTTTTGGCCCCAGCTCCCTGGACTCAGATTGCAGGGAGGTTTGATCAAGGCCTGGAATTGCTAGCGTCTGAAAAATGGAGAGCGCACGATATAATTTAAAGTGACAGTGTTTACTTTCAGTTCTCCACAAACATGTGCGTCTCAGCCCCGTCAGCCTCCACGGCGCCGCTTGTGACGCTCCGGAGACCTCGGTGAGGTGCGTCCCCACTGCCCTGCCCCGGCAGCACGGCAAGCCTTCCCCGCCGCCCACTCCGAAAACCCTTCGCTACTACACGAGCTTCAGCTGAAGGGCTGCCCCAAGCAGCAAAACAGGCTGCTTTGCTTTGACTGCTCCTGGAGAGCAGAATTAACCCCACATGGAGCCACTTCCCGAGCAAGAGCAGCTACCCCGCAAACACGAAGGAGCTCCACGGGGCCAAGCAGTGCCAGATTGCGTGTCGCAAACAGCAGCTGAAGCCACAACCGAGCAAATCTGTTTACTGGCGTCCGGGAACCGTTGTTGCGTCCCCATTGCCAGACGGGAATTGAGCCAGCCGGAGAGCTGCCCCATACAGAACTGCACGCTGGCGCAGACCCGGTCCACAGATCTCAACTTGCGACCGCGTCCAGCGAGCGCACTGCCCCACGAGACTTTGGGTGAGGTCAGGGAATAGGGGCACTCAGCCATGAGACCCTTGCAAGGGGGGCAGCAAAGCTATTACCTCTAACAAATAGCTCTGGAGAAGTTCTGTATGTAACGACAAGTTGTTCCAGATTACGAGCCTCCGGATACTATACAACCCTCCTCCACCGCTGCCGACAGTTGGTGCGGCCACCCCCGTGGCTGAGATTAGGGACCTCCCCAGGCAGAAGAGTCTCCTCTTGAGCTAAAAGATGAAGACCCAGGCTCTGAAGCTGGGCGACACCAAGGGTGTATGGATTAGGCACCCAAAAGGCATTTCTAGCCCATGGGTTACGCCAAGGACAAGCAAATCCAGCACAGTGGGGTTTCCACAAATCTCTCCCCTCCATCCCTTTGGTGCTCGGGATCCCTGAAGGCCAGGCTGCAGGTGGGAGAGGGATGTGGGACTCATTGCAGCACTGTTGCACCAGGAGATTCACTTCTCATGTAGCCTCTGCTCCTGCTGCATATGGACATGGCCCACATATACTCCCCGCTGGGCACTGCAGGGAGACCTACAGCCTCTCTCTGTAACGTACTGGTAGGAAACCATGTCCCCCTAGAATGGGTGCGCCACACAGAGGGTAAAAGCAATGGCTACTACCACGTAATAGGGCTGCACTTCTCTTGGCTGCGGGTGTCAAAGGTGTCACGTTTGATGCCTCTTGGGGGAAGCCGTTACACACACACACACACACACACACACACCCCAGCTGTCAATGACATGACCCTAACCAGCTGTACAAACCAACAACGCCCTGACAAATTACTACACACAGATGCACTTGCACTGGGTCTGAGTCACCCTCCTTTGGCAAGCCTCTGTGAGGATCGGCCTTAGTCATTTTAGAAAATACCCATTTATTATAACGGACCAAACACCTCCAGCAAAAGCCTCCCAGCATTGTTCCGTCACCACGTAGGCTTGTGACATTACATGCCTCAGCAAGAAGCAGCTGTCAGTGCTCACCACTGCAAATCTCATAACAAGGGCTGTTAAACCTGAAAAGCCCCAGTGGTTGGAGTCATGTGAATATTCAAGAACCTCAACTTTCTTTAAAAAAAAAAAAAAGAAAGAAAAAAAAAAAAAAGAAAAAGTAAATTTCCAGCTCCTGTGGCTTCAGGGAAAAGCACGATCACCCTGTGCCTCAAACACTCAGAAACCAGGAGGCAAACGGAGCCCAAAATTTATAGACTGTTGTTACACCTTGTGATTCTGACTCACTTCATCATTCGGGGTTTGCAAAAGCAAGATCCAAGGCCTGAGAGTTGCTTCTCCTTCCCTAGTCTCAGCTAAGCCCCTCCGATGCCAAGGCCAGGCCAATTCTGCAATATCAGCCCCTTCACACTACTCCCACCAGCCCCTGCACCAAGGGAAGATACCCAAGAGCATAAATCCAACACACCAGGTTGATGGATTCCCCCGAACAGCAGCTTATTCTGTCAAATCAGCCATGTTCAGCTCTGAGCTGGACTGAATCCGACTCCTCATTGCTGAGTTTTCACTCTGTTATTCTTGTTTAATTGAAGGCACAAAGGCATTCAGCTTATTGGGAAGAAAAAAGCAAGCCAGGGTCCAGCTCTGAACAGACTTACCCTGGTATAAATGTACATTGGTTTTGTATATCAACATAAATTACATCAGTATCAGGAAGAGACAAAAGTCGCAGCTATTCCCAGGTACCACACAAAGGCAATAATGGCTATATTATTATTATGCCTCTTGCTAGCCTTCTTATCTTGAGCAAATAGCTGCTACAGGATGGAGGCAAACAGATGAAACCTCAACCAAACTAACTTACACTAGTAGAATTTTATCCCCAATTCTTTCAGAAGAAAATCTACACCCGCTTGGGTGAAGCGACCCCCTTTAGAGGGTCTCTGCTAGTTTGAAAATTGGTGTAATACTGATCAAACCAATATAATAATTTCATCTGTTCTGGGCCTCAATCTTCAGATCTAGCAGTCACTTCCAATGAGCTCCAAGTCTCCTTTCAGCCTGGACAAGGGACTTCAGGCAAGGACACTGCATTAACATACAATTTGCATGTTGCTCTTCAGCAAATTGGTTTTGATTCTTAAGAGGCCAGATGGAGCAAGAGACATTTAAGACGGTGTTCAAGCCTGGGCATCTATCCAAGGTAGATAGTTATATATATGCTATGTCTGTATGTATATATAGTTCCCATTATTGTAATACCCAAATGCATTGCAATCATGAGTATATTTATCCCTGCACCATCCTGTGAGGTAGAGCACTGTGATTATCACCATTTTACAGATGGAACTGAGCCACAGAGATAGGAAGGCAGTCAGACGCCCAACGCCTGTTGATATCCATAGGAGTTAGACATCAAATATCTTTGTGGCTCTGGGCCTAAGTGACTTGCCCACAGGAGTGCTACAGCAAAACAAGGGATTGCATTGAGGTCCCCCAAGCTCCTGGTTTCAACCCTCTCAGCAGTCAGTATATTAATATGGGAGCAAAGTGTTAAGGCGCTTGTTATCTGAGAATCCAAGAGCAGCAAGGATTGGAGGGGCAATATGGTTTCCTCGCCACAAAAGAGAAAAATAGCCTTCGTCCCCAACATTGCGGGCCCCTTAAAAAGGAAAAGTGTGTGGTCTACCACGTAGACCTCACCCAGAAGCCCCACACACCCTTCTCCAGCATTCCCCCTTTAAGGAGATGTAGGTTGTAGCTGTGCTGGTCTAAGGACACAGGCAGACAAGGTTCTTGGAGTAAATGTGATCTCTTTTATTAGACCAACTCAAATAGTTGGAAAAATTCTTTTTTGCAAGCTTTTGGGTACAACTACGCTTTGTCAGGCTGAGGAAGCATCCAGGAAGAGCATGCACGAACTGCAGATGCTTCCTCAGCCTGACGAAGGGTATTTGCACCCGAAAGCTCGCAAAGAAGAATTTTTCCAACTATTTGAGTTGGTCTAATAAAAGAGATCACATTTACCCAAGGAACCCTGCCCCCCTTTAAGAGGACACTCAAACCTGATGGCTACCCTGGGACTACTGTACACTCACCCCCCACAGTGTACTGGAGACATGCGACCAACCACAGGCACCAACCAACAGTCAGCAACAGCCCCGCAACCCCACTTCAGTCTGGCAAGCCACAGGCACCCTGATGAATCACGCACGCAGCTGCACTATGTTTGCTGTGGGCTTCTCCAGGCCAGGAAGGCGAGCTGGGTTTTAAAAAAACAACCCAAAACAGATGAACAATCACGTTTTCAGCCACCCCTCAGTGCTGGGGGTGGGAAGAGGTGAAGGCGGCGGGAGTCAGCTGCGATCAGCCCCAGCCAAGCTGTCTTCGATGGCCGTGCTTGTTAACACGTGCGGCTCATGCATGGTAAAGTGTATTTGTACCCGAAAGCTTGCAAAGAAGAATTCACCCGGTCCAGATGAGCCCAGTGAGGACGTGCCCGTTCTTCCCTCCGCAGTTGGACTGGGGCCATGGCCCCACACAGCGGCAGCGCCAGGGGTCAGGAGGCGCCACGCGCGAGTCCCGCGGCAGGCGCCCAAACTCCGACAGCCCAGCTCCCGTCAGACACCCAGCGGCCAGGAGTGCTAACCCTCGCCCACGGCTCACCCCAGCTATCCGGCCAATCCCCCATTGACAAGGCAAGATTGACAGGGGGAGGGAGAGGAGAAGAATCAAGCCATTTACTCCTTGGCAGCCAGCAGTTACAACAAATTGTCTGGCAGCCACTTACAAATCCAGGCCTGAGTGCCAAGAAACTGCCCTTCCCCCTACTCTCCTTCCGCTCCGGCATCTGCGTTCTCATTTCTAGTGTAAATACCTCCGGCAAGCCGACGGACCCATCCCTCCGACAGAGCCTGAGCGGGGAGGAAAGGCCACCTTCCCCCCTACCGAGTGCTGGCGCGCAGCCACATGCGAAGCAACAACACTGCGAACGTGGCAGGGCCTGCCAACAGCTCTCTCTGCCCCCTTCCCCCGGTGCAGCAATGTTCACGACAGCTCCCTCATCCCAGATGCAATGCCAGGAGGTGGGGGGGTGGGAACTAGCCAGCAAGCGATGTCAAGATGGGATGAAACGGGTCCATAAATAATTCCCTCCGCACACCCAGATTTCACATCGATTCTCCTTCTGCAGTTCTGGGAATGTCCCATCTGGCATCCTGAATTTCCAGCCTAGCAGCATAACAGGAGATGAGGGGGATTAGTAGCTGGGCTGTACCCTTTGCTTAAAGACGAGCAAACAAGGAGAAACAGTGCAGGGAGAGAGGGTCTGTGCAGAAAAGCCAGAGCTCAGGTATAGCACCCACATGACTCTGATAGTCCTACCCCTGAACTTAAAAGGCCCCTTTCCCCATTTCTAGGTAACTGTCTTCCTGCAGGACAAAATAGTTGGCATTGGACTTAAAAAAGATCTGGGTCCAACTCCTGGCTCCATTATGCATTTCCTATGTCACCTTGGGCAAGTTGCTCATTACGTTGTGCAGTGGGTCCCAGCACATAAGGCGCGGAGAATAAGACAATGATTCTGCTGGATGCTGCACGAGGCTGGGAGGGAATTTTCTTCCTCTCTTGCTGCTACATATTCATCAGTAACTTTGGGTCTTGGTTGCAGCCAAGGTTGGGGATTTTGACCGGAGTGTGCCAATGCTCCTGCTGGGACTGAAACCCGGAGGTTCCCATCTAGAGGATCTTTCTCTTCCATTCACAGTTAGACCACTCACTATATTTGTGGTCAGGAAGGAGTTTTACCCTATGGTCGTATTGGTATGGATGATGGGGGGTTTTGCCTTCCTCCCAAAAAGGGCACGGCTCTTTTCCTGGGAATCTCTTGATCGTATTTTAACAACCTTTGCTGCAGCAGAAGGTTGGCTGCTGTGGTCTCCTCCTTTATCTGTGGCAGATCAGGGTGCTGCGTCTTGTATTGCATCTGGGTTGACTGCACAGTTTTGCTAGGAGGTTAGACAATGGATGTGTACAGGATGGTTTGGATTAGGTCATCATTAGAGGTCCCTTCAAGCCCTACTTCTATGCCTCTATGATTCTACTTCTTTTCTCCCCTTTTCCATTTAGATTTCAGTCTCCTTTGGAAAAAGACCAACTCTTATGTGACCATATGACACCCAGCATAACGGAGACCCTGGGTGCTGCCTTACCATAATACAAACTTGCACTGACTCTCGCCACCATTGCAATGGTACTGCACATGTGACCTGAAGATAGTCAAGGCAATAATACAAACCTACATGATGAGTGACCTTTTATGCCCACACAGCCTTCCCAGTGGGTATTTAAATGCTAACATGATCGTCTCTTCTCTGTACGCACACACTTTCTTGGAAGAACAATAAAAGAAACATATTAAACTACTGATGCCAGGCATCCGTTAAATCACCGACTTATCAAAACCTTAATAAAGTTTGCACGAATGAAATCCAAGCGAAGGGATGCCACGCTGCTCTGATCAGCATGAAGCAAACCCTCTTCCAGCATCAGAAATCATTGGAGTAACGGTGGTGAAAGTATGCGTGTCACGGTAACTACTGGACACCCTGCTGTGCTATGCTCTGTACAGACAGCGAGCCTCTGCCCAAAGAGCCTGCACTCTAAATAGATGAGACAGACAAAGCAAGACTCACCACCTCTTTATTGCCTGAGGTCCATACAAAGGTATATTTATACAGTGAATTAAGGTGCAAATGTAGCATATGTAGGCATATGCTCACTAGCTTTAGTCTAGCCAGAACAGGTAATAATAGGAGATAAAATATATCCGCATGGACTTTAGCTGGGGCTGTCAACTCAAGTACATAAGCAAGACTTGTACAGCCCACACGGAGTTCACATCACCCCCTCCTCGTGAATTTGGTTACCCCTGAGCCAGCTAGCATACAGCTCAATTCGAGGAGGTATGCCTCGCCATGCTCCTGCCACACTTTGCAGCTTTGTTTGCAGGGCTGCCGTACCTTACGAGACTTGTCAAATATCGCAAAGCGAATCCGTGGTACGGGCTCAAACCAAAGACTGAACGTCTCATTGCAATGCCGTCCCTCTTGGTAGAAACACCAGCACCTCTGACAAGGCATCCAGACTAGCACAGGTTTAAATACCACACTTTGTTAAAAAAGAAAAGCATCCAAGCTGCCCTGCAGACATCAATCCCCAGTGGAGATGTGTTAGTTAAGTCACATGGACATATTGATTCAGAGAGCGTTAATTAGATCTGGCTGCTTAAACAGAGACCAAAATTGGAGCCTTGTGTTCGAATCCTTAGCTGTTGTTCTACCTGTTTAGATGCTAGAATACCTAGACTGGCCTTGGGAAAGCACAGCTTGAACTGCAAATGTACATCCAATTTAGTATAAGGCTATTTAGAGCCTTAAATAGTGCCTCTAGAAGTCATATACAGTAGGAGACCCTAGTGTCTAGGCATCAAACTGTACAGATGGCCAACAGAAGCAATGCATTCTGGGTTATCATCCCACTCCAGACTCATCATGCAACCCTCTTAAACGAGCGCTGATTTGGGTGCCCAAATCAAGACTCCTTGAGCCTAATTTTAGGCTGTATGCTCAGGATATTGGGGGAGGAGGGGAGCAGGGAAAGGAGGGAATAGGTTGTGATGTCCGTGTCTGTTGTCCTGCTGCAAGACGGAGATGTCAGGAATAACCCTCAGATGGATGGTGATACAAAGTGCCCTTGTGGATCAGTCATGCCTCACACGGTGGGGTTTTGGAGATCTCCCTCTTGGTTGGGCTTAGCTGGATTGGATGCCGAGTGCCTGGCTGGAACAATCCAGGGTGCCTAAGGGAAACTCAGCTGCAACGGCAGAGCTCTGCCCGGGCCATGGGTGCTCACCCTCTCCCTGAAGCCTTGCACCAGTCCCGGGTTCAGCAACACCTGTGGCTGCACACAGTTTGGAGTCGGCAGTCCAAGGTCCTACAGACAGCGCCTACGCAGGCTTCTTGGGGAGAGTAAAAGAACAGGGCTAGACAGTGCAAGAACTGAGATGAGGGATGGGTCCCAACTCCTCACACTGGGGCTCCTCCAAAAATCAGACGCATTCAGATCCAAACCAAAGCAGGATGGTATGGGCTCAACTCAGGCAGCCTCAGCTTCTTCACTCTTTCCCCGGCTTCTTCCCACCCTCTTGCCTCTACGGCAAGTTTCTCTGGACGCAGTCCCATTTTTATCACCCCTCCCCTCCCCCCAATACATTCCAAGTCTCCAATCCTGGCTCCAAGGCAGTCAATGGACTTCAGTGGGGGCAGGATTTGGCCCCATATACTTCCCTCCTACAACAGTCAACCATATGTTTCTTGCTCTTACCAAGGTAAAAACCTCAGCTCTGCCCAGACTTCAACTAGAAGCCACCCTGGCTCATACAACCTAATAATCAAATGGCTCTTGGAACTGAGCTAACTCCAATTATTTCCTTTCCAATTATTTCTGGGGCACCCAAGCTGAAGTCCAGCAGTCACCTGCAGATCTAATTATACCAGCCTGAGGTTGCTGCACTCTCCTTTGAGGCAAGCAATGGCAACTTCCTCATTCAGCTTTTTGAACTCCAGCAGCACAGAGCTCAGCAAGCAGAGCAAGGAGGTGTGGATGGGAGCCCAGCATTTCACTGGAACTGCTCTGAAAGTCAGCTTGCTAGCCACTGCCTGTGGTGCTGCCTTCTGGAGCTTCTCCTAGCACACAGAAAGACAGAGAATGATTTCCAGCCTGTGCCTGGGTCAGGTGGTACCTCCAGGTTCCTGTTAATGGATTTTAATTTGCACTAAAGCTGCTACACACGCATCAAGGCAAGATGCCCGCAAGGTGGGGTGATTCCCTCCCCCCCTTTGCTATTTTTTACTAGCATGCGGCTGGTTGAATGGAGTCCTTGGATTTCTGGACCAGTGCCAAAAACACACTTGAAATTGAGAGCTGACTTTACAAAGTCAGGAAGACAGGCAGGCTGGGCTGCTCCATATTAACCAAGAATCTAAAATAAAATAAGATCTCTTCCGAGATTTACTCAGTTCAACCAAGCAACACAAGTGTTCTCTGCACAGGCCCCACCGCCACCCTTTGCACATCTGTCCTGCCCTGAGAAACTGGAGAGGAGGCAACAAAGATGTCCCAGCCCCCATCAGAGATGGTCCCCACAAAGGCTCTGCCCCTCCTGGATGGGCAGCGTTAAGCAGAGATAGCAAGTCCTGCTGGAGCCTTGCCTGCAGTAAAGAAACGCTCTACAGATTTTTCTGCTGTTGCTCATGTTGGTGCTGATGTGAGCAACGTTAGGATCTGCTGCACAGACAAAGCTGTAGCTGTTTTGGATACCTGATCTCTTTTAGACCTACCAAGAATAGGCACAGCCAGTCTTAGCAGGAGCAAAATATTTGCAGGGGGAGAGGGAAGCAGAATTTGGACAAATGCAAGGGCTCCAAGTGCTCGCATCTCAGGCTCACCCCGGTGCTGCTCATCATGACCATGTCTGCAGAGATCTGTAAACTTTTGCATCCAACACTTTCCACCAAGGTGCCAAAACCAGCTTCGGTTCATCAACTCTAGCAACAAGATGGTTGTCGGGGCTGGTGCAGGAGGGCATTGCTGACAGTCATCAATGATGGATCAGCGTCCAAGGGTAAAGGAGACCGTAGGCACTTGTGATGACCCTGCGCTCACTGCCTCAACTTCTTGCTCACGGCGCAATGCAGGGCTGCCTGAATGGATTACTATTCAACTTGTTTGCAAATTAACCAGATGCCGTCTCGCTCCTTCCTTTTGCCATTTAATTCAGATGATCAAACATATTCTTTATCTAAGCTTCGCAGTCTACATGGTTATGTTAGGAGCAAAGGCAGCAAATGAGGGAAAGGACGGGGACTTCAAGCAATAGGAGCAGGATGCATTTCTCAGAGCAGAACTTGAGACATGCAAGCAAAGCCCTTTCCAACTCGAAAATCGGCCATTTGTAAAGTGACATATCTTGAGTGCCAGCAGATGGACTGTCGGAGGCAGGAGGAAAGTCCTTGGCTGCCCTGACCAGGGCTGGGACACTTCAACAAGCAGGAATACAAGGGGAAACACATCCATCACAATATAATTGGGAAGGTGACTCCCTCCTGCCAAATTCAGCAGGATGATTAGTTTTAGAGGGGAAAGGGGGGAAAAAAAAAGTCAGGGTCCCAAGTACCCAAGAGAAAACAATGACAGCATTTCACTATGGCTGCGTGCAGACTTGAACTGAGCTGTTTGAGGACAGGTTTCTAACCTGTGTACAGGACCTCCACCTGACGCAGGAGGTACATGGTCCCACTAGGGGGAATGCCTTACTGGATCTGGTATTGGCAATGGGGGATGACATAGTAGGGGACCTACAGATCGGTAGCCATCTGGGGGACAGCGATCACCTAAAAATACAATTCAACATAAGGCGTC
>NW_017728928.1:10351154-10371401 GCF_001723895.1 Crocodylus porosus
AATGTAGGCCCAGCACTCTTTCCTGCTTACGCAGGGGGTCGGACTCGATGATCTATTGAGGTCCCTTCCGACCCTAGCATCTATGAATCTATGAAAAGGTGAAGCTCGCCACTTGAGAATACGCATCAGCTATTTTGATTTCCCAATTAAATCCCTCTGCTCCTATACCAATAACCTGGATGAAACCATCTTAAAATTACTCCTTTATAGCAATAGAGGATCATATAGGCTTAAACACTGAATCAGAAGACACTCATGCCACTATAGCTGCCTAGCTGTGCAAGTGTACCTCGCCTCACATTAACCCATAAGACAACCCATTCAGTTGCTCCACTCACAAAGACCGTACCGGTGAAGGCAAAATGAAGACCCGGCTATTAAAGCCCATGCTGCACCACCATTTCACATGTGTACTCCTGGCATCAATTCAGTGTTATATCCAAGATAACGAGTAGGATATGAGCTGGATGCAAGTTGCGCACAAACCTGCCTAGCTGTCCTGACACCAGAGAAGTGGCAAGCTCCTGCAACTCCCAGCAAGCTGATGCAAATAAGCCAGGCTCAAATACTTTGAAGCAAGTGGACTCCATGGTGCGTTGTTTTCCAGCATTATCAAGGCTTTATGCAGCGACTGTCATCCTGATTTCGCAGCATCCTCTTCAGAGGCATTTTGATTGGATAGGAACCAAACTTGAACTCCTGGGGCAGGAACTCTCTCTTGCTACATATACATACAAGACACAATATGTATGTGCCCCGATCTTGTATGGGGGCTCTTGGCATTCTCGCAATGCATGTAAACTACAGACAAACCTTACAAGAGCACAGGGTCTTAGGAAAGTTGAGCTGGAAGGGATGTCAGGAGGTCATCTAGTGCAAACCCCCTGCTCAAGGGAAGATCGTCCCAGACAAACCCACCTCAGTCAAGTGTCCGTCTGTCCTGCTCTTAAAAACATCCAAGACTGGAGATTCCCCAACTTCTCTATGCAGTCTCTTCCAAAGTTTATCAACCCTTCCAGTGGGAAAGTTCTTCCTAATCTCCAACCTAAAGTTTCCTCGGTTGCAGTTTGAGGCCATTTGAGCTCAGACTGTTCTCTACGCAGTTCTAGGGGACACGAGCATCTCTGTCCTCTTGATAAGTCTCCCTTCAGATATGTGAGGACTATTATCAAATCCTCCTTCAGTTTTCTATTCAGCCTGAATAATGCTAGTTCTTCCAGCCTTTTCTGACCCTAATGGGACTTAAGAGCCTGTTGCATTCAAAATAGGATTTTGGATTTCAAGCGAGTGAAACTTATGCCAGGGCTACAGGGCAAATATTTTTCAAGGCAGAGAGCAGTGGTCTCATAACATATTGCACTGTTCTGCCTCCTGAATTCATGGGGGACTTTGATCACCCTGATATCTGCTGGGAGGACAATACAGCCATGCGCAGGCAATCAGGGAAGTTTTTGGAGCGTGATGGAGACAAACGTCCTGGTGCAAGTATCAGAAACACCAACTGGGGGCCATAATCTTCTTGATCTACTGCTCACAAACAGGGAAGAATTGATGTGGGATGTAGAAATGGATGGCAACTTGGGCAGCAGCGACCACGAGATGAGTTCAGGATCCAGACAAAAAAAAGAAAGGAGAGCAGCAGAGCATGAACCCTGGACTTCAGAAAAGCAGACTTTGACTCCCTCAGGGAACTGATGGGCAGGATCCCCTGGGAGCCCAGTCTAAAGGGGGAAAGGGGTCCAGGAGAGCTGGTTGTATTTTAAAGAAACCTTACTGAGGGTGCAGGAACAAACCATCCCGATGTGCAGGAAGACTGGCAAATGTGGCGAGTGACCAGCTTGGCTTAGCAGAAAGCTCTTCATTGAACACAAAAAGGAAGCTTACAAGAAGCGGAAGCTTGCACAAACAACTTGGGAGGAGTATAGGAGTGTGGCTCGGGCATGCAGGGATGAAGTCAGGAAGGCTAAAATGCAAATGGAGTTGCAGCTAGCAAGGGATGTGAAGGGCAACAAGAAGGGTTTCTGCAAGTATGTTGGCAACAAGAGGAAGGCGAGGGAAAATGTGGATTCCTTACTAACTGGGGAAGGTAACCTAATGACAGATGAGGAGGAAAAGGCTGCGGTACTCAATGCCCTTTTTTGCCTGGGCAGCATAGTTTGGGAAGATGATGAGCAGCCTTCAGTGGTGAAAGAACAGGTTAGGGACTGTTTGGAAAAGCTGGATGTGTACAAGTCCGTGGGGCCAGATGCAATGCATCCAAGGATGTGGAGGGAATTGGCTGATGTGACTGTAGAGCCCCTGGCCATCATCTTTGAAAACTTGTGGCGATTGGGAGAGGTCCCAGATGATTGGAAAAGGGCAAACATAGTGCCCATATTTAAAAAAAAAGGGAGATCCAGGGAACTACAGACCACTGAGGCTCACCTTGGTCCCCAGAAAAATCATGGAGCAGGTCCTCAAAGGATCCATTTCTAAGCATTGGAGGAGGAGAAGGTGATTAGAAACAGTCAGCATGGATTCAACAAGGGCAAGTCATGCCTGACCAACCTTATTGCCTCCCATGAAGGT
This sequence comes from Crocodylus porosus, assembly GCF_001723895.1. NCBI lineage: Eukaryota > Metazoa > Chordata > Crocodylia > Crocodylidae > Crocodylus > Crocodylus porosus. Next base: position 10,353,723 of record NW_017728928.1, read on the forward strand.
ATGACTGGCTCTGTGGATGCAGGGAAAGCAGCAGGCATGACAGACCATGACTTTAGCAAGGCTTTTGTTACCGTCTCCCACAGCATTTTTGCAAGCAAGCTGAGGAAGTATGGGTTGGATGAATGGACTATAAGATGGATAGAGAGGTGGCTGGATTGTCAGGCACAACGGGTAGTAATCAATGGTTCAACGTTTAGTTGGCAGCTGGTATCAAGTGGCATGCCCCAGGGGTTGGTCCTGGGGCCTGTTTTGTTCAATATCTTCATTAACAATCTGGAAGGTGGGATGGATTGCACCCCCAGCAATTTTGTGGATGACACCAAGCTAGGGGGTAGAGTAGATACACTGGAGGGTATGGCTAGGATTCAGACTGACCTAGACAACTTGAAAGATTGGGCCAAAAGAAATCTCATGAGGTTCAACAGTGACAAATGCCAAGTCCTGCACTTAGCACAGAAGAATCCCATGCACTGGGACAGCCTGGGGGCTGCCTGGCTAAGCAGCAGCTTTGCAAAAAAAAGGACCTGGGGGTTACAGTGGGCAATAAGATGGACATGAGTCAGCGGTGTGCCCATATTGCCAAGAAGGCTAACAGTATCCTGGGCTGTATTAGTAGGAGCATTGCTAATACATTGAGGGAAGTGATTATCCCACTCTATTCTGCACTGGTGAGGCCACATCTGGAGCCCTGTGTCCAGTTTCACAGAAAGGATGTGGACAAGTTGGAGAGAGTCCAGCACAGAGCAATAAAAATGGTGAGGGGGCTGGGGCACATGATTTGTGAGAAGAGGCTGAGGGAAGTGGGTTTATTTAGTCAGCAGAAGAGAAGACCAAGAGGATTTAATAGCATCAATTAACTGCTCGAAAAGTGGTTCCACAGAGGATGGAGCTGGACTGTTCTTGGTGGTGACAGATGACAAAACAAGGAGCAATGGGCTCAAGTTGCAGCAGGGGGGGTTTAAATTGGATATTAGGAAAAACTCTCTCACTAGGAGGGTGGTGAAGCACTGGAACAGGTTACCCAGGGAGGTGGTGGAAGCTCCATCCTTGGAGGTTTTTAAGGTCTGGCTTAACAAAGCCCTGGCTGAAATGGTCTAGTGGGGGATGGTCCTGCCTGGAGCAGGGGTTGGACTAGATGACCTCTGGAGGTCCCTTCCAACCTCCATTTTCTACGACTTCGTGAGGTGGGAGCAATACAAGCCTGGCAGTATGGCACCGCAGACTGCAGCCCAGGGGAGGGCTAATCAGCCACGTCAGTCAGTAGTGGCAGCTAGCCTGCCCACAGCACCAAGAGCACACGGCTACTCCGCTTCCCGTTCAGGACGTGCTGCCTGGCAAGGCGAATTTATCCTGCAGACCTGCCTTTAGCCCCTTTTGAAAATGTAAGTCAACAGCAAAATGGCAGATCATGTGCAGGTGAGGAGGCCCCGGGGACATGGCCTGGACAAGTGGGGTGGCCCCCCACTCCCTCCACCAACCCCGGGGCAGCTGCATGTGCACGCACTATCCCGTGGCAAGGCTCTGCTGCCCCGGGGGCAGGGAGGGGGGCCTTTCAGCCTGCCAGGGGCCATGGGGCACCAGCCAGGGGGTATGTAGCATCCCTGGGGGGGCCTGGAGTCCAGCCCAGGGGGAGCCCCCCCTCTATCCATGAGGGTGCAGAGGGGCTCGCAATGAGGTGCTGAGGGTGCAGGAGGAAACTTGTGCACAGAAACAAGGGGCTTGGTTTATTGGTTAATCTGTGGGATTTTTTTGCACCCTAGAGTTATTTAAAGGATTTTCTCCCCAGTCCGGTATGGTGATGTCACAGCCGAAATGCAAAGGGAGTGGGCTTCCAGGCTGGGATGGAGGCACGGCTTTCCTTCCCCTGGGGTTTGTTTTGCAGTTGTGTTTGCCTCCTGAAGGCGTGGGGTAGAAATTGTGTTTGCCCCCTCAAGGGAAACAGTGACTTTCCTGAGCACTGAAACAGGTAAAAAGGAATCAACAAAGCAAGGGGCAATGGTCTCCAGGTGCAGGAAGGGAGGTTGAAGCTGAATATTAGGAAACACATGCTCACTAGGAGGGTGGTGAAGCACTGGAACAAGGTGGCAGACTCTCCGTCCTCGGCTGGGATGATATAATTGGGGCTGGTCCTGCTTTGAGCAGGGGGTTGGACTAGAGGTGACCCCCTGAGGTCCTGTAAACCCCCATTTTCTATGGCTGTATCTGGCCAGTTCAATATTGGGATCAATTTTAATATGACAACGTGCCTTGAACAAGGTAAACACCCCCCCGCTACCTTTCATGAATGAGTGCAATGTGCAGTTGACACATATTGTACTGCAGATGGGGTGTGGGGATAGCTGCCATGTAGGAAAGAGCATGTTTTCCTGTAATAATGGTAACTAGACTTATCATCTTGCTGGGGCCATCTGATCCCAGCAGCCTTTCCTACCCAAGTGCAGGGGGGCTGGACCTGACGATCTGCCCCTAGCAACTACAAAACCACTGATAGCAAGAGCACGTCAAATGGCAGGGGAGGAAAAAAAAGTTTAGTTCAAGTTCAGAAACGTCTTTAGCCAGCTCTGCATGCAATCCCCTGAAAATATTCTGTGGACGTTCCTCCTGGCTGCTGCAGCTGTACGACTATTTACAACAACAAAAAAATAAAACCAAACACCACCGCACAAACCCCCACTACTTGTGCAATGTGTTTTTAATGGTACATCTGCAACTGGAGAAGGAAAAAAAAGGGGGGTGAGGGGCTGAAATGCATTTACAAGAAACGCTTGAACAACTACAAATAAACAATTTCTTAAAATTTTGAGCTTGTTGGCAGATGAACTTAAGAATACAAAACAGGACTAATTTTTTTTTTTTTAATTGCTTGCTGCTAATAATGCAGGCAGCTCGCTCCCAGGAATCTGTGCACGTCCATAGCTGAAGAATATCCCAATAGTTCACAAGAAAACAATTTTTATTTATTTATTTATTTATTTATTTATTTATTTTTTACAGATGAAAGTGGAAAAGCATGGTGTAAATCGATACAATGGCACAAGGTACAGACCAGAAGTGTTCATGGTGCCTACTGGGTCTGCAAGACCCGCACAGCTGTACTCGGCGCAGTATAGCTCTCAGCTGACAGTGACATATGGGCCCAGTTTGAAGGGGTGCTGAACAAGCCACAACCTCAGCTGAAGTCAGTGAAAGCAGGGGTTGCAAAACCTTCTTGGAGAACCAGAGCATGTGCGTGTCCCTCTGCTCTAAAGTATGGGGAACCCATATAGGATTTAGCAGCTGCATGCATCAAGCCAGTTTTAGCACATGCACAGCTAGATCCTTTCTAGCGTGGGATACGCACATCCTGATGCTGACTCCCACTTGGAGCATCCAACAGTCAAGGACTCCCCCGGGGCAATAAGGCTGCGGTCTTCAAGATAGTCCACAGGGATTCAGATGCCCAAGTCCTATGAAGGGAGGTGGGCCTCCAGCTCCACTCGGTGCTGCTACAAATCTCGGCATGCCAGCACGGGAGAACCAGTTGGCTCCAGAGACAGGCAGTGAGTGGATCCCCACCAGGCCTCCTATAAATATCCTACTTTGAAACCTTCATGCCTGCAGCGAATGAGTCCCCAGCTGGCTCCTCCTCGGTGTCTCCAGCTCCCCTTTATATCAGCAGCCAGAAGCCCATTGGAGGTTACCGAGGATTAATCCAAAGTGATTTTCCCTGGGATCTGCAGCGCATGTGATAAACCCCACAGGTGCCTTGAGGCAGCATGTTCCTTCCCACTCCGTCCAACAAGGCTCCGAGAAGCCGACGGCCTGCCCACTGCCGTCTGACGCGCCAGCAAAAGTTCCCAGAGCCTTGGGGCTGGGATGCTCGGGAAAGCAGAAAACCTCTTATTTCACATGCCGGCTCCCTGAGGTAACCAGCCCCCAGAGTAATTCCCCTCCTTGCCAAGGCCTCCAAACCAGCGGCTGAAAAAAACATGCAAGAAAGGATTCCTTCTTCCACGGCTGCAGGGAAAACACTGCGGCTGGAGGCTTGCAGGATACTCCACACGCCCTAAACCCTTGCTACAGACCTGAGGATAGGCAGTGGCTCTCAAACTTTCCTCTGATGCATAGTCCTTTTGAAGTTAGCTCGACAGTTCTGTATCCCTGCGATTCTAATTATAGATGAAAAACCCAATGCTTTGTCACTGCGACCACCTAAGAGATTGCTGAATTGTAGAGCTGTTCATTTTTTTTTCCTTTTTGGTCCATTTTTAGTTCCCTCTTTCCCCTCTCCCGATTTCCTTTCTTGCTCCCTCTAGAACAGGGGCGGCCAACCTGCAGCTCCGGAGCCACATGCGGCTCTTCAGAAGTGAACGTGCATCTCCTTGAATCTTTGCACAAGCACATGATGTGCCGTAATGGCTATGGAAGCTGATCACCATGTGCCTGTGCAAAGATTCAAGGAGACGCATATTCACTTCTGAAGAGCTGCATGTGGCTCCAGAGCCACCGGCTGGCCGCCCCTGCTCCAGAAGTTCACCATACGCCCGCAGTTTGAGAAACAATGGGGTAAGACAAGCAGCTCGAGCTAAGCTGAAGGCGCCCGAGATGCCCTGAAAGCAGATGTTGCTGCAACAAGCATCTCTAGCCACCTGCTTCTTGGCAGATCTGGCCCAAGACACCGTAGTAGCTCACCAGCTTACACACATTATCCTCTCTGTTCTCCTTCTTTCTCCAGCTGATGGGGTTGGGGGGAAAAGGCAATTTGGAATTTGAGCTCAGTGCGACATTCCCTGAAGTGTGCAGACTGGGAAGCAGTCTTTCTCCATCTCTACCCGAGTACAGCCAAAAAAGGATCCATCCGCGTATCCTTCCTGCGGGAACATGCTTCCAAACTGGTAGCGCGTAGCATGATGCTAAAGACCCGATTCTCCTGCCATTGCTCACAGTAACAGAGCTCCCATCGACTTCACGGGGCCCTACAGCATCAAGCCTGCAGAAGCCGCGTGTGGTGCACAATAAAGCCAGGTAGCATCCCTGGCTCTTGTCTAGCTTTAACACGGCGGATCATTGCACCACCCACGCATTTCCCCTGCGCGGTCTCTGGCAGAGGATTGGAGCTGGAGTCCCATTTGACAGACGGGTAGATGTTCAGGTACGCCCCCCAGTCTCCTCAGCATCTCTCCTGCGTCTCACATCTGCAGGTTCATCTCGGGATAAACACCGCTACAGGTAATGTATTTTTTTTTTTAAATGCATCAGTGCAAAAAAAAGCTAACTAGCAGGTTTCCATGGGTACATGAGGCACATGTTGCTATGTGATGTTCATCAGTTGCCATGGATACAGAAGGTATGTGTCACCATGCACTTATTAGTTGCTAAGGCTATTAAAAGGCCCTTGTCCTCTTGAGACCTCACAGGGACAGTGAGAGCCACTTGCTTTCCTCCGGGTTTGAGCGCAGGGTCTGATCTCCATAGGATGCTACCAAGTTACCTGGGAGACAGGTGGGGACCATGTGACATCATTGCCATAGTGACGAGAGGCCAGGGTGATACAGGTTTCCAGGCATACAGTAGAGAGCTGTGAAGTCATGTGAGGTGGATTGCCATGGTAACTGTCAGGATTTGGATGCCAGCTGAGCTAAAATAAAGGGATAGCCTTAAACCAGAGCTTTCCTGTTGGGTTATAACAGGGGCTTCGACCCGTCGGGGCTTCTACCAGAGGGCACCCGGGGTTTCCAAGCAGACCTGGCAAAGCCCCGGAAAGGGGACGATCCTGCCCTGGCGACCCGTGTCTCCCGTCCCTAACCCAGCCCTGTTCTTGGGGCTGTTTGAAGAGGCGCTCAACTGCAGGGAGGGAGAGAGGGCTCACAGCCCAACCCCAGCCAGCCAAAGGGGGAGGACCAGTGTAACCAGAGAAAGCGGGAAAGCAGACAGCTCCCCGCAGACGGCGAGAGCACAGCGTCAGACACGCGGCGTCCACCCTGCAAGGGTGGCAGGGACCCCATCAGCACTGGAGGGTATCCCTGCTCCCCAGCCCCACCGATCCCCCTCTGCTGCCTGGATCCCTGGCAGATGCGCCGGCCAAGGCTCCCAGAACCCAAACGCAACCATATCATGCAACCAAGGCAGCAGTAACAAACCCCGGTCCACAACTGGGGTTTGTACTTTGCACCCAGTCCAGAGACTGGCCAGGGTTAAGCCAGGACCAGCCCATCCACTGGCCTCTTGCGAGCTGTAAACACCCTCCCCAGTCAACCGGATAAGCCTCCCACCTCCCCTCTAGCTTCTGTCTTAAGATGCAGTTCAAATCCCTGTCCTCCCTTCCCCGTTTCAAAGTTGCTGCTCTACCGAAGTAGAAGCCTAGCAGGAGCTCAGTCCGCTTGTGTGTTCTCATTCAGGTGCAGAGCTGGACCACGCTGTTTCGGTAAAAAAATGTTTGTCCCTTGAATCTCTCCTTTCTGTTTCCTATGGTCCATCACTCCGGTTTACTCTCTCCGAAAGGATTCATTACAGAATCTGGAGCCGCATCCCGCTCACAGCAAGCGTCTGGGATGCGCGCTTCAAGCCGACAGGGCAGGTCACACAGTACCATTTTCCTTCCCTGGATGAGCATCACTGGGTTTCCCCATGGAACTGCTCGCAGACGACCAACCCCACATTTCCCGCCAACATCCTTTGCCACGCGCTCAAAACGTACCACATCACAACCAGCCAGAAAACTTCCTGCTGGAGTATTTGCAGAATAAACCTATAAAACTATCTGAACTTTGCCCCAGGTCTAGTTCAGGAATATGCCAGCACAGAACTGGCTTTTCTTTTCAGAGGGACCCCAAAACAACACCCGAGCTGGGCAACTCAAATGCATAGCGCACATATAGTATATAGCAAAAAGTGAATCTTCAGACCTCTTTCATAGTAATGTGTTTGACCCAAAACATGCATTATTCAACAGAAAAAAACCCACCCCCCTAAATAATTATCCTGTATGTAACCCATTACAGACCATTTATCAGCATCAACTACTATTCAACACGTGTGTGGGATTGCTACTTCTAATCTCCATTTGGCAAACGAGACAACATGAGGCACGCAGCTTCTGCAGTCATCACGGGGGAAGCAGGGATCAGAGGGTGCCCACTCCCGTTCAGACGAGGAGACCAGCTCATCCCACTGCTTGGTGAAATGAAAAGACAACCACCATGGCAGTAGTATCACAGATGCCTCTTGTTCCAACACCAAAGGAAATATTGCCGGTCTACACCATCGAGACGTCCTAGAGCTCCCACAGGAACAGAAACTCCCAAAATAAAGAGGTAATGCTAGCTCTTCTTCCTACCCCTTATATTTGTGATCCATGAAAAAGAAGGACATCTTCTTATTTCGACCCATGAGATGTGGGTTTGACTGCTGGCTCCACTACAGAATCTATGCATGCTGCTGGAGAGTTTACTTATCTGTAAAATGGGAATAACACTTCCTTTGTACTGGCCATCTAGAGCACAGATTTGTCAAGGCAATGCTCGCTTTGACCCAAGCTTGCATGCAAAACCTACTATTCATGGGGCTTTGATTCCAGTTGGGATCTCAATATGATTACAAAAGAATTAATATCACCAGCAGAGACTGACCTTATAATGAACGTAATGCTTTCACTCCTACATTTTAATACTTTCCTTCCCCACATCTATTTTTTTTTCCTTCTTCTGCCTCAGAGTTTGCCGGCCTCACAGAAAAAGATAAACGGCACAGTTAAGTTCCCACTTCCACCCTGATATTTACTGAGTAAGCATCTCTGAATCCTAGGAAAGCTCAGCTTTCTACTTTCCTCCTTTGCCATCCTGCCTCTCTATACAGCTATCAGTACCTCAAATCTGCAAACCCAGAGGGAACCAAGAGACCGCCCAGTTGCCTCATTAGCACAGGAGACTGCACGGGAAAGATTTGAACAGAACACACAAAAACACCGTGTTATGGCCCAGAGGTCTAAGTAATGGTAACCTTGGCTCTTGGCAGCAGGAATAGAAATTGCAAATTAATTTTCAAACTCATATTTCTACCCATGTTTGCTTTAAAGTCCCATTGACACTACAACTGCAAGCTATGCAGGACTCCAAGGTGCAAAATGCATGTTGCTGCTTTTTTTTAAGACAGCTCCAAACGATGCGAAAAGTCAAAGGCCCCATAATAGTCTTTAGCCCCCGTCACACAATTTTCATACAATAGCTGTAGCTAGAAATAAGGAAACTTTGTAGCCTTCAGTTATGTTCCACTTTTTTAATAATTCACTCTAGACACATTCAAGCCATGTGGATTTTTATCTTTTGCAAATGTTCGACCCATAAGGTTTGCTGAAAGCAAACACTAAGGCTGAACTACTCACAAGTGAGCTAAAAATTTGCTTTCTATGAAGAAAAGTCGCACAAGAAACTTGATCATGGGTTTACAGGGTTGAAAGGAACCTCAGCTGTCATTTAGTCTAATTTCCCGCACAGATGTAGGATTTGCTGTTCCAAAAGTATCCCAGGCAGATGCCTATCTAACCACTTCTTGAAAGTCTCCAATGAATTTGATCCCACAACTTTTTGCAGCTCGCTCAGTCACAAAGAGTTATTATGCTCATGCAACCTAGCAAACAGAGCAATACCATGCAGCTTGTGGCCAATCATATTAAAAAATGGTAACCCTTTGCATAGGTTGTCTCTGGGGTTTCAACCTGGGAGTCACTGGTAGCATAACGCATGCACCAACCACTCGAACTGTAGCAACAGCTCTGTTTGTCGGCAGTAGTAGTGAGGTGTTTTCCTTTGTGGATAAGCACTACCTAAAGACATAACACACCATGCAGGCATGCTATACCACACCCCGTTTTTGCACGTTAAGCTAAAGGAAGAATAAAATTCACAAACATAATTTGGGCAAGATTTTCATACAAGTTATAGAATTTAGACAGTCGTAAAAATGAAGTTCACCCACTGCATTATTCATAAACGTGGTCATTAAAAGACAAGGTCCACGCGTGGTTATACACTTCAGCACAAATCCCTCAAAGGCGGTGAGGGGGGAGCAGCTATACAAGTTAAAGCGAAGGATATCATTTTCTAATCGTCCCATGGTATTTCCTAGCAGCAATATAACTTTCTCTTTAGTCACATTTACCATTTAAAATAAACCTCTAGAAAGGGTATACTGCCACTCAGATAATTTAATAAGTTATAGTCTTCCATAGAACGACATAAAATTATGTAAAAAGGCTATCATTTTCTATTAAACTGTACTGGATTTTTCTTGAAGGGTGCATGTACACTGCAGGGCTTGATGGAATTAGTCTGAAAGAGTTTCTGCAAGGCCACATTGGTTTCATCACGATTGAACTCTTGGAAGGGAAAAAGCTCTCATGATGCCCCGTAATAGTGTGCAGTCTTGTTCAAAAAAATAAAACAACAAGACACGAGTGTAACTTGTTTGCCTGTGAACAGCCCCCAAGGCGCCAGGTGGTCAGCAACGCCTGCAACAAAGATGGGATCTCGGATTCAGCGCTTTTAGACACTTGGGGTCTCGTTTAGCTTATGACATTTCTGAGCTATCGTTTTATTGTGGTTGACAACATGTTGGGCATGAGCAACTCACCACCACCTCGCGTTGAACCCACGCAAGCCTTGCTTCAGGTTTGCTTATCCGGATGCTACCACCACCCTCCTGTAAACTAGCTCAGCCGTGATGGGCATGTTCAGACTGCCCTCAACTGAGCAAAAAGGATGAAAGAAGGGATTTCAGACTGCCTCCATGCATCTACGGGACTCAAAAAGAAAAATCAGGAAGAGTTTGGGATCAGAGACAAGGAGAAATATATACAGGCCTTGATGCTGCTCTCGCAGACCACAAGCAAAAGGATTCACTTGACTTGGGTGGAAAAACCCACCTAGGTGTGCCTTGGGGCTGGGAACACCGCTAGCACCAAACAGCATCGAGTCCATTCTCCGGACCAGCTGCCGCATTTGAAATATCTCCCTGTAATTAATTTTCTTCAGTCTCAGACAACAACTAAAAACCATGAACAAATCTCCAGCGATGCTAATCTACACAACCACTTCTTGGAGCTCGGAAAAAGAAAGGGAGGTGAAAGCAAGACAGATGACAAGAGGAGGAGGATCAACAATTCTTGCTGAGACTCCAGTTGAAAGAAATTCCACACGTCTCCCACTCCTCCAGGGCTCGCTACCGCAAATATTATATTGTTTTAAAATAGATAATCATTACACCAGAAGTGACCCCTCTGTTGCGTGCGGGCACACGCCAAAAACAATTTGTGATAAAAAGTTTCCTTTGGCTGTTGCCATAGAGACTCCTTGGCTCAGCACCGAACGCCCAAATCGTATCTAAAATGGAAGAACGTAAAAGATTTCAACCAACCCGAGGAGGCTGGAAACATCAGGTTGTGCCCTTCACTCGAACGGCTTCCACTTCCAAAATATGACCCACCCCTCGTTGCGTAGCATTACGACAGCTGGATGGAAAAAAGAGGATACTACGATGGCTGAGCATCTGTAAGAAGGACGCCGTCCGCTCTTGCCCAACGCTCAGAGAGGACGAAGAAAGGACCAGCAAAATATTCTGCCAGAACTTGGGTTTTTGTTTCTTTTTCTCCAAACTTGTGATACAAATGGAGCAGGAAAAAAAAAAAAAAAGACATTTCAAACACCCAGATACCCCTTCCTCGAGTGCCCTACCCTGTGGCATCTGGACTGGATAATTTCTTGGACCAGGCGAATAGAAAGAAGTCAAGGCAGACAGGGAACAGACTTGAGAAAAGCAGAGAGCTCAGGAGTGATGGGGGCGGCTGGAAGGGGAAGGAGAGGAGTGTTGCTCTTTCGAACAGTCAGGAAATGGAGCAAAGAAGATGAATAGATTTTTTTTTTATTTATTTATTTTTTTAGAGCTTGGGACTGAGGACAGAGAAATTGGAGAGATCCGCTCTGATGCACTGTGCCGAACTGCTGCACATTGCTCTGGAGCTGGCCTCATGCACTCTGCCGCACAGAGGCAGGTATGATTTGTGTAGCAAAGCCCTCATTAGTATCCCCACATACTGCTTTCTAAAGCCACAAGAGAGTGCGAGCGGCCCGCCGCCCTCCCCGCAGCCGCCTAATGATCCTGGGTGTGGAGCCACTGAACGACAGCCTGGCCAAGCCGTGGAGTCCTAGCGAGAAGCCTGAAACTGCCTGAAGCGCAGATTTACTTGCACGTCCCTGAGCATCCCCCCACTTCACCCCACACAGCTTCCCTCCATGTTTCAGATGCAACAAAAAGAGCCTGTAAAATGCCACGTTATCAGGATGGCAGCATTTCACATGCACCGGCTGGCACCCTCTTTCTTTGGGTGCAAGCGACCTTCCACCTTTCCCCTGCACCCTGTCTGGTGCCTTCAGACCCATTCAGTCCATGACCTGCATTGGGCTGGGCGCTTTGCCTAGTCTCCCCATTATTTTGCCATTGACAGATGCTAATTTTTGGCCAGAACGGACCTTAGGGGTTGGATGAAACGCAACCCAAGGCGAACTCGGGTGCCTACGCAGGATCCTATTCCACCCTGGCTAGAGTCCCCCAAGAACTGCTCATGCAGGAAGGGGCTGGGCCCTTCCTCCTCATCATCGCTGCTGTTTGGTGGCTCGGCTTTAAAGCTAGGATGACAATGTGCCAGAAGAACAACATGCATTAGTGGATTTTCAGGGACTCGAACAGGGGGGACTAGGATCGCACGTAGGTGTCTAGCAGGTGGAGTAGGATCTGGCCCAGAGAGATCTCCGGCAGAGGAGCCCTGAAGAAGAGAGGTTGGCACGATCGCCATTTAGGCCCGGGCTCAGGCAATGCTACCCGATGACATTGCTGTGGTAAGGGCTGCAGGGCCAACGCACAGGCCGCACGTCCTCAGTCTCACCAGAAGGGCAGGATACATGCATGAAATCATCCTCAAAGACACCAAGCCAGTCGCTTATACTGTGGTCTCTGTGGCAAACTCTGCCTTCCTCGTGGTACGCCGGCCAAGCCATCACCTCATCCCACTGGCCACAGCCTCCCTCGTGATATTTCAAAGAGGATTTATTTCATTTCCCCCTCCCTCAGCTGGCTCAAGCATCGTGCCCTCATCACTACCTCCAGCAATACTGCCGAGCTAAAGCCCTCCCAAGGCCAGCACAGGCTGCAGGGGGGCTTTCAAGTCCCCAGAAGACGGAAAGGGGGAGCAGGAGAAGGCACGGGCGAAGTCTTTTCTTAAACGGGACAGCTTGCTTGGACACGTTACCTTCTTGTCCTGTTCAAAGAAACTGGAAATGCCTTTTGGACTCACCCAGGGCTTCTGTCCCTTTTGTTTATTTGTTTTGCCATTTAATTGTCACTCGTTCCCATGATACCACTTAGACCTCCTCTTCTCATAACCACCCTGATATTCGTGGAGCATAGTCTTCAGGGCATCGCACTGCAGACAGCATGTACTACCCTGCGCTATCGATGCAGGATAGGGATTTATACAGACACCCACTAACACGGTACAAAATGAGCCCCCCAGACAAGCTCCTAGCAAATCCTTTGAGCACCACCTAAGCTCAGGACATCACTTCGGGTCTTTTGGTAGTAGCAATGCCCCCTCCATCTGCTTGCGATTATTCTGGTTTTCGACTTCTTTCCCCATGGTCCCTCCTGGCCAGGGCCGCTGCTCCTGCGTGACCAGTCTGACAATGGGAGGACACCAGCAACCATCACCGTCACACAAGTTTGTTTTCCACACTTTCCACTCTTCCCCCCACCCCCCAAGTCTCTCTTAATCAATGTAAGATGGAAAAAAAAAAAAAGTTTTGAATCTCCTCTTAAAAAAAACAAAAAAAACAAAAAAACCACCAAACAAAACAAAACAAAACAAAAAAACCCAACCAACCAAGCCTCTTCCTTGGCATGATATCCACCTCCAATCCTATATTACTACCACCAGGAAATTATGGGTTGATTTTTAATATTGCTAGCTGTTTGTGCAACTGACTTGTAATAGGTCTTTTTGCCACATCTTCCACATTTACTCCTGACCCAACTTCCCTTTTGACCACAAAGCAAACAGCAAGGAATAAGCTCACTGGCCTGGCATTTTTGTCACTTGGCACAGCTCAGGCTTTAGCAGTGGCTCTATGCTAAAGTAAACAGCCTTGGAAATGCATTTTGGTGGCTGCATTTTTCAAGCCACGCAGTATCCAAACACTGTACAATGAGCTGCGGTGATTGCGGAGTGCCTTTGAGAGTCAAAAGGATCCGGTTTTGCTTTGATTTAAGGCTTGTGGCAGCCTCTGAGGCTGGTGACCTCTGCCAAAGAGCTGAGGATGCAGCAAGATAGACATCCTTGCCAGAGAGCTTGTGGCTAAGGGAGAACCAGCCAGGGGCACAGAGGTGTTACGGAGAAGCAGTTCTGGACTGCAGGGGATCAAAGCAGTTTCAAGTGCTTAGGTTAGGTCATAGTTCATACCTAGGTATCTACAGCTGGTGAGCTACCAAAACAGGGAAACTTGGAAAGAGGAAAAAATATTGGCCACAAGGAATGTTGTTAGATGAGCTAAGGGTGTGCATACAATGACTAAAAGCATCATTTGTGGACCCCCGGATAACTCCTTGGGAATTCAAAGGCTCATAGGACTGGCAGTAGGTTCAACAGTAGTGGTGGGCCATTCTTCTATGTTGGCAGCTTGAATTCAACCCAGATCAGCAGGCACTCGGGGTTGTTACCATCCATCACTCCCCTATTCTACACGAGCTGGAAGTATTAATCCCCATTGCCTGATGTCCACATCACCAGCACTGCCAAGTCAGCACCTTTGCAGGCGGGCCCAAGACCCAGACCAAAGGATGTTCTTGCTCCTAGGAGTAGTCCCTCTAGCTTACAGCTAATGACATGGATTGCTGCTGAGGCCGCATTGACAGAGAAGGCTTCCTGCTCCAGCCTTTCATCAACGTTTAAAATTTCCACGCCTTCTTCTCTTTGACCCATGTGCCTTCTCCTCGGCCGGTGTACCACAATCTCCATGTGCATTTACTGGACACACTTCCTAACCGACCAAATCCGTCTCTATTGAAGACAGATGAATCACAGCTTTGCATTCTTTCCAACCAGATCAGAAGGTGGGTTATAGGAACAATGTTATTAAACTTCTTTCAGAAGATGCATGCACCATTATTTTTGGAGCCTTCAAACCAAGGGATCTTGGGCTTAACGCCAACTTGGGAAGACCAGTGCTCAACTGCTTACTGCTCCCTAAGGTCCTTCCCCTCAAAAGCAGACCTTCCAATACAGAAACTTCATTGCCACATTGCACCATGTTTGAGAGCCGTGTGAGCCACAGTGCGGGCACCCGGCTATCTGCTTCCAATAATCCGACAGTGCAGTCCAAGACCCTACCGTTTAACACGGAGATGTCTCTTCTAGAAAAAGCAGGCTCTTCTCATCCTCTGATCTCTGCAGGATGCTCTCAGGCTCCTGAGCAATACTCTTGGCCAATGCTGCCATCAGCCAAGGGAAGTTCATGCACCTCTACTTTAGGCTAAGAGCAGGGACAATCTTTGAGCCTTGAGTATGGGATCCATGACATACGGAGGTAAGACACTACCACTTTGTGTCGCCAGTTAGAAACTAAAAACCACTCAGATGGGAACACATGTCAAGAGCATGGCGTATCCTTCAGCTTATTAAGTCATCCTACCCCCAAACTGGGAGTCTGCACATGACTTGTGCAGCAGTGGCTGTGGGTCTGCAAGGCTAGGAGTGAGGAGAACAACCTAAAAACAAGATAACCATCTGCTTTGCCAGTCCCTTAATGACTGACGGTATTAAAGTGGGCATTAAGGAAGGGGAATGCAAGGTGAAATTGCCAGTGAACTTGCTTGGTGCTTTGGGAGAGGTGTGAAGCCCAGGCTTCTGCAAATTTCCTGGAGCTCCCTGGCTTTTAAAATGCTACCTTGTCCCCCGATCTTTTGGACTCTTGAGCAATAAAGCGTATATCCCACATACTCAGCCCTCCCAGGGCCTGCCTCTCCTATCTCACCCTTTCATTTCACTCTTTGTGAAATCTCCCCAGTGCCTCCCCATCTCCCCGCCCCAACTTTCCCATCCCCCTTGAGTCTCCATCTCTTTCTTTCTCTCTTGCTGCGTCTGTGTGTGGGTGTATTTGGAAACGAGATCTTTCCAGCTGAACTGCAAAAATGAAATGCAGAGAGCACAACTCCTTGAATAGATTCACCACAGACACATACACACCAACTTTCATTCTGCCCCCAATATAAAACATTAATGGAAAACCAAGTTATAAGCAAAAAAAAAAAACAAAAACCAAAACCCAACAACCACAGAGCTAGAAAATAAGGTTATTAAAGAGATAAAATGAATAGAAAGCAGCAGGGCTGGGGGCGGGGGGTTGGCCAGTTAGAAGCATCTTTCTTTAGCTGGCAGGGTTGTGATTTCAATCAGATCTTCACTTTATCTATAAACTTGCCCATCCATTCTTACGGCCGTACCGTGCGGTCACAGAGAAGCAGAGACCCAGTTTTGCAGAACTACAGGTTTCAAACATCTAGATGTAGACGGTCCCATCCGCTAAAACGAGAGAAGGCACTTTCTCCGCTCTCACCCCGGCTACCCTGGAGAGCTCTTGCAGTCTGCCTCGCCTTCTGCAATGGTAGAGGCTTGGGGGAATCTCCCATGCTCAACAAGACCGGGCTTCGTTATTCACATTGCTCATCATACTTGCTCACCTTGCGGGGGGCACTGGGATCGGGCGTTTGCCTAGTGCCCTGAACGTGTAAAGACCTCTGGACTCCTTGAGCGGAGATGGCACGAGAGCAGCATGCCCCGGGAAGTCAAGATTGCTGCTAGAGGAGAGGGAATGGCACATTCCACCTTAAGGAAAGAAGTTACAGGATAAAACAAAAGCCTCGTAGCAAAGACGGTCACCATAGCAACATCTAATAAAGGTAACGAAAACGCACCCGGAGAGGTGGAAATGGATTGGAGTTAAACAGGAAACGCGAGTGAAAGGTGATCACGTGTCGAGAGGTTATCGATTCCCTCTCCCCCGACTTGGGGAGCCCAACTCACCTTCTTGCCAATGGGACTTTTCAGCTGCTGTTAAATTGCACCAGGGACTGGTGTCGATGAGGTCTTTGTACGTACAAGCACATGAGCTGCGAGTTGCATCCTAAACACACAGCCTGAGAGGTGAAGAAAAAGTGTGCAGTGGCAATGCTCCAGGTTGCCGAGGGAAATTAATATTAACGATGCGCTATTCGTAAGAGCAAGGAAGTCAGGATTTCTATGGGGCTGGCTCCGACCTCGTCCCACTAGAAAGCCTGACCCCCAGGTACACTTAGCTCAAATGGAGATCGTGCCGATAGCTCCCCAGTGGCTGACAGCTGTCCCTAAATGCCAAGAACCTCTCCTAATCCATACAGAAACCTCCTTTGTATCGGAGGCATGTTAACATAGCTCTGGATAGAGCACAGCCTGCTGGGGAGCTGCCGTCTCCATGGGCCACCCCACACGCATTAAGCAGCCAATATTTGCTTTTATCAATTGCACAGGAGAAGGTCAATCAATTTTCAAGAACTGCTACAGGGTTCCCGTTGTTAGCTGCCTTGGAGAACACATAACAGTAGCAGTCTCCCAGTGCCTGAAGAAGGGCATTTGTGCCTGGAAGCTTGCAAAGAGCTTTTTTCCAACTATTTAGATGGTCTAAGAAGAGATATTGCAACTACCCAAAGAACCTTGCCTGCCCAAAACGGCTAAGCACTTGGGGTTCAATACAAGGTATGTTCAGCCTACAAGAATTATTCTGACCTCACGTGCCATTGACGGAGAGCTTGATCCAAAGATCGGTGAAAGTCTTATGCTCTTCAGCGGGCTCTGCATAGGGCCTAGTATCCTGGATCAGACATGTGATCGACTCAGTCCAGTGCTCTCTCAGACTATGTTTCCTGAGGCCTCGGAAGAAGAGCAAGAAACCCCAACTGAAAGCAAATGTGGAATAATCCATCCCAGGGAAGATCCCATCCTAAATTCAGCAGAGATTTACACCAAGTCCTGAGCAAGTCAAGCATCTCCCAAGGTGGGATCAGCCTTTTGTGAATGTTGGAGCAGATGGTGTCGACAGCTGCATTGGTCTTCAACAACGCTGAGTTGCTCCTAATTTGCCATCAGATTTCTATGGCCACTGACTTACAGGGGGGGCCCATCCCCACCAGTCCTGGGAGATGCTAATTCTTAGGCACGTCAGGAAACTTGTTACTTAGCTGGATGGAGTCCGAAAAGGCAAGTGGAAGTGTGCACTCTCACACAGCCACTTGTGTTCACTCACGCACACAAACTTTTACCTCCATACTTTAAAGAGATTGATAGGGAGGGAGGGAATACTCACTGGAGGTGGTGAAAAGGGTTTTCCTCTGGCTTTTTAGTACCTAGGTGCCTCCCATCTGGACTTGTGGAATCCACAGGCTCCTTTGCCAACCATCCTCCACTTTGTAACATCTTGCGATTTTTGGTTCTCAAACAGCCATTCCCCCACCTTTGGCTCATACACCTGCAAGAAGCTGCTTTATGCAATGCCATAGAGAATGGTTTTAATCATGAAAGTCCAGAAGACAAGAGAAAGCCAGCTGTCCCCACACTGAGCAGACATC
>NW_017728928.1:10371501-10388827 GCF_001723895.1 Crocodylus porosus
GGACCCCCCCACACACTTGGCTCTATAATAGCAGAGCCTCTGTTGAACACTGAATGCAAGGATTTAAATGGCTCAGCTTCAAATTTACAAAAGGAGAAACCCACCATACCCTCTCCCCATCAAGGCAGAATTGCCCAAAAGAAAGATTTCCAAAGAGATTTCTTATTCCTGGACAGAAGGGGAATGCAGACCGGGACCCACTTGGAGAAGGGAACAAGCCTTCCCTCTGCATCCTTCTCCACATCTGCAAAAGCAGTCCCCTTAGCCAAAACAAAAGGATGCACCAGCCACAGCCTTTAAGCATCCGTTGTTAGATCCCAGATAGTCTCTCCCCTTCCCGGGGTAACAGGAAACAATCAGCACCCCCCAGAATGGGGTCAGGAGGCTGCAAGAGCGCAAAGGATTAAATCTTTCCCAAAACAAGCAACGGTGGTGGCGCTGGAGCTGGCAGAAAGGAGACGCCACGTGCTGAGATCTCCATTCAGAACAGGCGACCTAAAACGCAGGGAAACAGCAGGTGAGAGACCAATGTTAGCAGACAGCAAAATGTAGGGAAGCCTCATCCTGGGAAATGCAAGGACATGAGCAGCTGGGGGACTCCCCCCCACCCCGGCCCACGAGGTCTCCACAGTATCGGGATGAGGATGCAACTGTGCTGGCAGATGGGAGGGTGGGGAAATCCCACGAAGGGTCGCATAAGGAGTGAGGCATTGCTGAGACACAGCAGCCTCCAAGAGATTTGGCAAGTTCAGGGCACGCACCCCTCTGGGGATGCAACGTCGGCTTCTATTTTATTAGAGGTTGATAAGATTCAACACAGAAGGAAGGAGCAGAATATAAATCTCGTGCTACAGAACGAGACAGAAGCCTGCTTGAAGGGGCTTGGTGTGGGGAGGTGAGCACGGATGAGTGGAAGGGGGCTTTTTTCCAAGTGCTTCCCAGAACCACTTCTGCAAGGGTGCCAGAGCCTTTTCCACACATGGCACAAGGACAGCACTGGGTCAAGTGCTTCACTTACCAGGATGCCCTGCAGAGGTTTCGTTACCTTTGCAGAGAGCCTGCACATCTCCCAAGAGAGCGAGCAGCCCCTTGGCTGACTCTGCAAAGAGTCTCTAGCCGGCAATACCCCACTGCCAGCTGGGAGGAGCGAAGCCCAACTGGACTTCGGGAAGTGAAACAGGTGGATCAGGACAGATTTCAAGCAGCCACAGCTTCTGCTGAGATCGTGAGATGCTAAGCAGGTCTCGGCTCTCCACGCCTGCTGGAATCAAGCAGGGGCCCTGGGCCCTCCGAAGACCCCGTGGTCAAGGCCTGACTTTACAAGCACTCCCTTTACACAGCAGGGTGGCGCTGCCCACCCCAAACTTGGAGAAGTTAACGTGCCAAGTGAAACGTGGCGCTTTTACCGGCCATCTCTGCATTCTTCACTGCCAGCCACAGTTCAACCTCTTCCACCCACACGGGCATTTTCTGTGTCACAGGCAACATGTAGGGGAGGCACGGGGGGCAGGCACGTGCCCCCCTGACAGGGCCATCCCCGCCACCAATGCCACTGGCGGCATCTGCAGGAACTCGATGTGCTCCCCCTATCAGGGCTGTCCCCACCGCCGAAGCCACTGGCAGCATCTGCGGGAGCTAGACGTGCCCCCTGCCACCGCCGGTGGCATCTGTAGAAGCTCGCCAGCTCCAGCCCCACCGCCGCCAGGAGCTCACCAACTCCAGCCCCGCTGTCAACTGCTGCAGGTGCCCCCCCAGAGTCGGGGGCACCTGTTGCCCATGTCCTGTGCTATCATTGGTGCCGCAGCAACACCTCGTTTCGCTGGTGGTTTCAGTGTTCACAAACATGCCTCCAGAATGAGCTTCTCCAGGCACAGCGTAGGAGCAATGTCCCACCAGGATTTGGTAGTATTTGGCAATAACAGGTGGCACTGCGACACTCTCACAACTCTTTTGACCAAGCATATAGGCAGCTAGATCTTTGCAAACAGGCTTTTGTCAATGGTGGCACAGCTCTTTTAGGAGAACGCTGTTTTTTTTATACGAAGGCACACAGCTGGCTGCTGTCCTAACCTCTCTCACCAGAATAATTCCCTAGGTGTGGAGCTGCTGGCTGCAGGACATCCCCACCATCACACAGCAAATGTCAAGTGTCACAAGGGGCTCAAGGCAATTCAGACCTCACTGAATTATGACCCCCCCCGAGACCACCAGTAAAGGTTTCTGGCCACCTAACTCATTTTGTACAGATTGCAGCTTCTCAACCACTCTGGAGAGTTGTGACCACCCTGTTATTAAATGAGAGGGAAGGGTGGTCTAGAAAAAGGCATTAATGATATGAAAAGAGCCAGGAACTAACAACACTGGGTATCAAATCAAACACTACAAACCTCCAGTTGCTGCAGACCTGGGCTACAAGTGAACCACAAAGCCAGAGTTGAAAAGCTTGTGCTCTCATCCTAAATTAGTCTCCATGCCCCTCATTAACCAGCCGTCCATTGAAGGCTCTGAACATTAGGCAATTTATGCAGACGAGACCTCCAGAACTTGTGGCACAATCTCTTAAAGAAGAAACACACAAATTCAGAATCACAATTTGCTGGAGACTGAGCTCAGTCCTTCATTAAAGAAATTGAGATGTTGACCCTAGCATTTGTGACGGCTCTCCCAAGGAGCATCAGAGAGACCCGCACCAGGATCCAGTGCAGAAGACGCTCTTAAGTCCATGTCCCTAGATATATTTATGTTCCTCCAAAGTGAGATAAGTCAATAACCAGCTACAGTAGCAGTTATAAGTCAGATATTAATTTAATTCCACTCCTCCCTGCCTCCCCAAATAGGCATTAATTCAATGGAGCAGTAGGGCTAGATTATTCATCATTCTTACTGGGGTTTCTGCTTTCTGTGGTTAAGGTGGAACTACTGAGCTAGAGTTCCCAGCAACTGGAGGGCACCGAGATACAGGAAGGTCAAATAAAGAGTCATTATAGACACAAAACTTCTTGTAGGCAAGACACACGAGACGACTGTATGAGCGCCAACAAAGCAGATCACATGTGTGGGGATGCAATACACATGGGAGTCTTTATGGGTATCCTGTTCAGAGGGCAGATAACCCACGTGCTTGAGTACGAAGTAAGGTGAAGGAGAAAACTTTCTAAAGGAACAGTTTTTTTTTTTAAAAGATGAATGAAGGATGAGCTAAGGAACAACCTACTGCAGAATCCGGAGTGACTTTAAATACTCACAATCCCATTCCACGGGCAGAATTTGCAAAGTGTTTAAAAATCACCGTAAGCCTGATCCAGGTTGGTGCTGAGCACCCCCAGCTATCATTTATGCTCTGGTGCACAGTGAATCAGACTCCAGATGCGAGAAGGTGCATCATTTACTTGGTCCCCAGACAGAGACTGGTTAACATCTACAAACACTCAGGAAGGGGGGGACTT
Organism: Crocodylus porosus; assembly: GCF_001723895.1. Classification (NCBI taxonomy): domain Eukaryota; kingdom Metazoa; phylum Chordata; order Crocodylia; family Crocodylidae; genus Crocodylus; species Crocodylus porosus. Next base: position 10,374,948 of record NW_017728928.1, read on the forward strand.
GACCCACCAATCCATCCTGGATTAAATGGATGCAATATCCCAACATGTACCCCATGCATTTGAGCACCTCTGTAAAATTCATTTGCCCCTTGCTTCTGCTATTTCATTCTCACTTCAAGATGATGACAAGGAGGATTTTAAAAAAAAAAGCAGCAGCAGAGGACAATATTTCCTGGGTGAAAAAAAAAAAATCACCCCTCTCATAGGAAGGGTGTTCACCTCCTTTCCACCCCTTCTCCCCTGCAGAGTAAAGGAGGACGAGCAAGCTGCTGATCAGCAGAGGCGAGGCCAGCACTACACGTGTCAGTTTTCATCTTTGTTTTATGAACAGAATCATAAAACATTAAGTTCACAAGTTTCTTTTGCACAACTCTTTCCCTCCCCTCACCGCCCCCTCCACACATGTGCATGTCCCAGTTTCCAGAGTTCATGAGCAACTGGGTGGAAACGCTCAGCCCTTGAAATCCATGCCACGTTGGTTCGTTCCCTCAGACACGGTATTGTTTCTGGCCCAGCGAATGGATGGCTTCCAGTAACTGATACGGCATAAGTCACCAAGTGTTATGACCAAAGAGTTTGAAACTCGCTTTTGGCATCCGGTGAGGCCAAAAAAAGAAGTGCGCTTTCCAAAATTCACACTAATGAAGCTTATTTGCTAGGACGTTTGCAGGAAGCAGATATGAACGGCCTCCTGAAGCACAATCAACTAGTGCGCCTTTGGTTATGTAGTAAGTCACAGGTTTCCCCACCTCGCGCCAGCCCAGATGCAGATGCTGGGGGTCGGCAAAGCTGGGCAAATATGTAAGGATATAACCCCCAACTCCTCCAGCTGCCGCTAAAGAGACAGCTTACCTGGGGATCTTTCAGAGTAAAGCAGCGCTTTCTGTACCATTTCAGCAGGGAAGGGCAACCTCCAGTCTGGCCTGTATGAAGTGAACAAACATGCTCTAGCCTCTGTTAGGCCAGATCAATCAGAAAATGCCAACCCCCCCACCCTCCGCCAGCCGCAGTCGGCCCCAAACTCCTTCCATCGCAACCCAACGGCCTTTTCAGGCAGCTTCTTGCATTACCACCCCACAGCTGAGCAGGCTCCCAGGATCTTTCTACTTTATGTAGCAACCTCTGAGCAAAGCCAGAGAAAGTCCTGGCTTTCCAGTAGCAAGAGGGCAGGGACACCCCTGGAAAGAGAAAATGTAAGGGTCAGCGTACAGAGCTGACACTCTCCTTAGCCCAACTTGAGCCCGAGGCTCTACAATTACTTACAATCATTTAAAAGAGCCCTTTGACCTTCTCACAGTAAGACTTCACTTTCACCAAGCAAACAGCAAAGCCGGGCCAACTGTGTTCCTCCTCTTTCCAATGCAAAGTGGCTTTCAGACCCAAATGAGAACAGCAAACAGCAAGAACATTTGGATCAGAGCGATGGAGGTCTAAAATCCAAACTCTTTTTTTTGCCCCCCCAGTAAAACTTTTTGCTTTCTGGAGGGATACAAGTGTTGCCTGGTTGGTTGGTTTATGTGCAGAAAGGATAAAAAGTGAAAGTTTGCTTTTCCATCAGCAAACCTACACATTTTTGCAGAAGAAAAACAGATTCTACAATGTCACGTGCCAAACCGCAGGCATTTCTGACAAGCTCTAGTACCCAGCTCTGCAGAGGCACAGAAGTCCAGTAGCCAGCCCGTTCTGTAGCAATAAATCAGCAGACACTGGCTAAGCACGTGCTTTTGGCACCTGGTTAGAACAAAATCAACTCCATCTACAAGAGCTGGCTGGACCCTCTTGAGCCACAGTCACTCCAGCACTACTTGAGCTTGCCCTGTGCAGATGGGGCTGCAGGCCATTATTTCAGCATCCTGGCTCAATTCCAACTTGGTTAATTATATTCTGCCTCTTTAAGATCCCCCTGCAGTGTCATTTGGAGATTATTCTTTACTTCCACTCCGAGGACAACCCCAGAGAGCTTGTGGACAGCACCCTGGCTATAGGCCAGCTGCTGCACTTCAATGGTGGGAGAGGAAGACCCGGTTTCTCTCCTCCACCACTGAAATATGGTCATTCTTCGAAACCCCTCCTCTCACACAGGCAGAAAACCTTCCATAGAGAGCTTAGTTTTGCTCCCCATCCTTAAACAACTTTCTTTTAAACTGTGAGCTGCTGCAAGACGCGAAGTTTGGATCCAAAGGTCTTCAGAGCAGGGACTGGCCTTTTTCTGCATTTGCACATGTCAAACCACAGCAGGGCCTTCATCCCACCTAGGCATCCCAAAGCAAACAAGAAGAAGAAACGGCAAGACACGTGCTGCAATGCACCGCAACATTTTCAGCCCCTTGCAGGGCATCCACTCAAAACACACACACCCATAACATAGCTTATGCAAAACCAGGAACACATGCATGCACACACGAGCTGTCTGCATAGTGTGAGATGCTCTGAGCCGGCAGCTCTGTGCTGATGCCGCCTTCCGAGACTGGCACGTGCCCATCAAGGGGCAGTTCAGGCCACAGCAGCCAGGGCCCTGTCTACATTAGAGACATCATCTGATCCCAGCAGTCTTTCCTGCACACGTGCAGGGGAGCCAGACCCAATGACCTGTAAGGTCCCTTCCAGCCCCTAATAACTATGAAACTAAGAAATTTCACCAGCGCAGAGGCAATGCACCGATGCAAAGCAGGGCTGACATCGGTGTGCCTTATGCTGGCAGGGACATCAGTGCACGTTCCTTCCATGTAGGCAGGGCCAAGGAGGCAGAAATAGGGGCAAAGGGTTCTGAGAACCAGACATGGGATCCCGCTCCAGAAATTCCTCCTGCTCCTCTTCTAAAATTAAAACCAGGCCTCTGGAGACTGCTGCAGTCGCATCTTGTAGGAATCCTTGTTCCGGATTTCCTACAAGAAGGCAAGAAATCAAACCAGATCGTCACCGACTGAAGCACAGGCTCTTTGCAGGATGCTGCAGACACCCTCCTTCCAGCCGAGAGAAGTTGCTAGATTCCCAACCCTCTGAGCCCCCAAACTCGGTCTCTTGCTGCCCAGCCGCCTGTCAGCATCTCAGCCAGTTAAATCCAGCCTGCAGCAGGGTTGTTTGTTAAATGGGGGACAGGTTAGAGTGACATAATGAACTGCATCGAGTCGAGTCTCTGTACATGGACTATTAAAAATAGAGAGAGAGAGAGAGAGAGAGAGAAAAGAAAGAGAGAGAAAAAAAAAACTTCTGGAAGTCATTACAATTCTTCTGCTCCAGCCTCCCCTTTGGCAGACGATCCCCCACCCCTTCCCTTGATTCAAAATGCCAGCCTGTGATTTTTAAATGAGAAAAAGCTGTACTGTACTCCAGCACTTGGATAAACTCCTACACAAACTTCCAGATGTGACACAACTGCCTGGATGAGGGAATTCGCGGGAGGAGATCCTTAGGAAAAAAAAAAAAAAAAAACCGTACACACATGCACAAGAGGCAAACAAACCACACCTCTCCTCTCCTCGTATCAGACGCCAGCCTGTACCTACAAGGGGTGGACAGGGAGACACGCAGTGCATTATTTGGATGAAGAGGGAACCACGGCCAGCTGTGCTCGGACAGGAGCAGTCAGTGTTGTTGGCTGCCGTTAAATGCACCGGGAGGCAAATACCATCCTCCCAGCCTCCCCACAGAGTCTCAACCCCTTGGCAGGATGCCTCCTGGTTACTCCGCTCTTCCGACGCAGGGGCACCACATCTAAAAGCCCCTACTCCCTGACTAGGGGTTGTCTATCCAGCCATCCTCTCCATACTTCTCCCCTCTTGACATTCAGAGAAACCCATCACCCCAGAGGCTGGCGCAGGGTCCTGATGCCCGTCTAGAACAGACGACTACGCCAGTCCTCCTTGGCCCGGATTCCAGGCACATTTCCGCTGGCTCTGGAGTAATCCAAGGGTGAAGCTGGCCCTTTTTATCCCCTTCCCACAGTCTAGCCATACATCACGCCTTCCAGCAACTCGCATCAGGCAAATAGAGAGAATCCAAAACAAGGGTCCCTACAAGCGATGCAAGAACTCCTACCAGGCCATCGCCGTTCAAGAAAACCTGGCCCCTTAGAGCAACTTAAATCACAAAGAAGGATGCTTTTCTTCTGAGCTAGGAAAAGATTTTTCAGATGATTAATCCCTGAAAAAAAAAACCTGTAGTTTCAAGGCATTAGAAATGATTCACAAATTTCAGCCTGAATGTGGCAGACAGTCAACTGGGGTGGGGGGGGGAGGAATTAAACAATTTTGACTTTTCCACTGTTTTTCCATGGAGTTGACATTTTAGCTGATTTTTCTTTTTGAAAATGTCACAGGGACCAAAAAAGTTTAGTTAAGTTTAAAGGGAGTAAAAATATCCCAAAATTGAGACATTTCATTTGATCCAAAACAATTGCTCCATTCCTCATTTTTTTCAGGTCATTCCATGAACCAAACAAATTATTCATCAGTTTTAGTGATGTTGGACTGGAAGTGGCCACTTAAGTTACCGAGTCCAATTGCCTGGGCTCACAGGCAACTGTTACCCTAAGAGTCCTGCAGATCATCAGCTCCAACCCCTCATGTATCACAGCTATAAAGCGCAATCAAAGACACCCTAGAGCATGCCACAGACAAAGCAGTGGGGACAAGGACACTACTAATGCCTTGGCACTGTAACGGGAGAAAAGTGATGGACTGGTACATGCTTGGCAGATCCCAGAAAGAGGATCAAGTTGCAGAGCAAGGCTATAAACCTATGTCAACCTTGCCAACATGACCAAGAAAAAAAACTCTCTGACCCCAAATCTGAGGAGTGTTCTGAACCCAAGTGACAGAGCAAGGCTCTCTAGCCAGGAGGAGGTTTCCAAGCACCCCAGGTTTCAGGGCACTGTTCAGAGGGGTGACTAGAAACAGGCAAGTCATCTCTTACTGTGCAATTCAGAGACCTCCTGATATGCTCTCTCCGTTGCCTAGTTCATTGTTAACCTGGGCCTCATGGGCTTTGCTGCAAAGAGGGACAGAAGGAAACAAAAGACAGTACAGACGGGATCAGCACAGCACAGTCCTTCCAGCATTAGCTCCCTTCTGAAGAGCCCATGAAAGCCCCTCCAGGCCCATCCCAGGCCTTCTTAAAGGAAGGGATTAGAAAGCAGGGCAGATAGAAGTGGTGAAGTGACAGACCAGAGCCTCCTTTCTCCATGCCAATTATGCTCTTGGCACAAAGTCACCAGCTCTTCTCCACTGAGAGCACATTGAGTGCAAAGGCTGAAGTCATGGTGTCTCCAGCCCCGTCTCCCTCTATGGGCTCTACCATAGCAAGGTCTCTCCACAAAGCAGGCACATACAATCATGGGATTCACAGCAGAGTGGGACAAAGGGAAGGAGGGTACATAGGAAGCCCAAACCAGGATGTGTCCCTGAATAAACCCCCCAGGTCTTAACTTTTAACCTAAGTATGAAGACACTGTTCAGTCAAACACAGGCCCAGGTCTCCCACTGTATGCTGGGAGACCTGTATCACTGTTTATTCAGGAACAGGCAGCTCTGCCACATCATGATGCTCCACTGACATGGCTTGGCTAGTAGCTATGATTTCTATTGTGGCAGCACCCAGGAGCCCCAGTCTCGGTACTGGGGACCTGTGCTGCGAACTGTAAGCCGAGAACAAAGAAAACATGATCTCTCTTGCCAAAAGATCCCACTGTCTTTCAGCTGATAATGTGTTATATTCAGAATAGCCCAGGGAACAGGCAGTGCAGATGGAGAAGAGAGGCACAGAGAGACCAGGGTTATGTCCACACGGTCAACTTAACATGCTCCACAGCAGGTCCCTCAAGCACATCACACAGCTCCAGGAAGGCTTCCTCTAAACTAGAACCAGCATAGCTCAGCCAAAGCACTGTGTGGACCCAGCTACACTGTTTCCACTTTAGGGTTAGGGACAAACATTCAAAAAACCTGAGCTTGAATTGATTCAATCTTTGCAGGTTAGTCCAGCCTGGCAAGGCTGAACCAGTTTGTAACCAGACCGACATTCTCTCTGGACTGAGGAAATTCAGGCACATGCCTGCAGTGGCTCAGGCTAGAAGTGGCTGCTATAGCACCTTCTGTTCCCTTCCAGAGTGCTGAGCTTGGGGGGCAGGGGTATGCCAGGCCCCCACAGGACCTCCGATTAGGGAGGTCTGCCTGCACCATCCCAGGCTTTTTCCTGCTGGCTGCTCAAGGGGTGGGAGTGTTGCCAGCCCCCAGCCCCCTGCTAGCACTCTGGGGCAAGTGTGGGGGGAAGGAGGGGGTTGCAGTGCATGCATCTGTTGATGATACAGAGCTTTTCAATCTTCCTCTCCCTACTTCTTTATACTGTCTGCAGCAAACTGACAGGCAAGTAAGCCAGCAGGGAGCTGAAAACAGTGCACATCACCCTATTAGCAAAACAACAGCCTCTCTCCAACAGTTCAAACTCTTCTTTAAAAAGTTTGCCAGCTGACCTGTTGATTAGCTCCAAAAAGCCCTAAGTGGTCACTGTTCTGTCTGCTTGTCCCAGTGACATTGGAGACGCAGATACCACTCGGCATTAGCTAGCATACCACATGCCTAGGGTCTGTGGGGCTGGGGTCTGTGCTGTGGAAGATGGGGGGTGGGGAGGGGAAATCCTTGCTTCAGCAGCAAGCAGTGAGGGAGGGGAGCTAGGACGGGGGAAGCCAGGCAGACCCTGCTGTGTCTGCAGTCTCTGCCAGAGCTCCAGCCAGGGAGCAGAGGGGAGGGGCCAGTCCTGCTGTGAATCAGAGAGCATGCTGGGATGCTGGGGGAATCTGGTTCATCTTAAACCAGCAAAGGGTCTGGAACAGACATTGCATAAACTGGTTTGAGCCAAATCAGTTAAGTCTGATACTACATTCAACCAGTTTTATTTCAAACCAGTTTCAGCCAATTTTCAAACTAGTTTATGTGCACTGAACCTCTGTTCTGTTACAGGTTTAAACCAGTTTCTGATCACTTAAACCAATTTAAAACCTAGCCTAGGAGACACAGCCTGCCTGCCTGGAGCAGTGCATGTGTGGCCTCAGTTACTTCTCCAAGCTCACAATTTCTATGACACAGCAAGGAACACCCAACCACCCCTTCTCCTCTCCAGTAACTGAAGAAAAGCAGTATGATGCATTGCTTGGTAAGGACTAAACCGGTGATTCTCAGCCAGGGTGCCATGGGACTCTGGGGTGCTGTGAAAGATCCTTTCAAGGGTGCCGTGGGGTGCACCGCAATGTTAGTGCTGTTAGAGGTGGGAACAGGAGAAAGCCAGAGATTCATACAGGAATCCATACTGTTAAAATGATTCTAATGCGCCGTGGTCTTTCCAAGTTCTTTGCAAGAAAAGAATTGCTCTATTATTTTTCCACAGTTAAAACAGAAGTGAAAGCTGAGTTGGCATTTTTCAAAAAGAGGGCCTCAAGACTATCCAGGGGTGCCTCAAGTCTGAAAACGTTGAGAACCCCTGGCCTATGCTAGACCCAACTTTGAGGTGGAGCTACATAAAGCAATTGCTTAACATCCCACCAGCCACCCTTTGCAGCATCACATGTGATATTCCAGCTCTGGGGAACTCCAGCTGCGTTCCCCTTCCGCCTACTTAAGCAAAGCAATACAAGCTCTGAACAAGCAGGACAGACTCATGTCAATCTGCCCATTGCACAATTAAGCTGTGTTTTGGCTTAATGCCATTACAGTTTAGGGCCCAATCCTGCATGTTGCTGAACATCTGTGGCTGCACCGGCTTCCAGAGCCACGCACCTTGGGCAAGTCACCAGAATCAAGCCTTTGATCAGCAGCATCTCTGTGGGGGAAAGCAAGCAGAGCTGAGTGGAGCTGCCATGGGCAGCACTTACCTGGTTTTGTTACAAAACCAAGGACCGGTTTTATTGGGGCTGACAAATCTACTGGCGAGTCTAAGCTGGTTCCGGTGGCAAGATTCTGCGGTTTTCCATGTCATTTTAAACCCTAAATTCAAGCAGCGCTGTATTTCCACCTCAGGTTTAGGGCTAAAAGTGAATCGGAACCAATGCATCAGACCCAGGCACCCCCCGGGTCCATAGGGACAAGGGGAAAGAGGATTTAAACTGCCATTCAGACTCAACAACCAGCTCCTCATCATTATAGCAAGCAGTCGCTTGGAATACATGAAACCCAAAAGACAGCTTACGGGCCACCTTCCATTCTACCAAGCATGCCGATGCCCAAGTTCACCATTGTTGAAACAAAAAGAGATTACTCCGAGCAGTAGCAACCACAGGCACAACTCAAAACATTTCCCTTCTGTGCAAGATGATTCACAGAATATTGCACCGCTTGGTTTTATCCCGTCCATTGGGTGGGGGACTTTAAGGAAACGCTGACTTTAAGGAGAAGCAGTGGCACCTTCTCCACTGTTAGGAAGCTCATCTCCTTTCCTGGCCTCTGTAGCTGCATACAGCCTTGCTTTTCAGACAGTTGGTGTTTGCACAGGGTGGGGGCAAAAAATTCTCAGTCTCTTCATTACAATAAGGACCTTTGCTCCCTTTCAGCTAGGCTCTGCTGCATAGGGAAATAATACACTCTCGCAGTATCAGGCAGTCGCAGCCTCCTTGCTCGCTTCATTTCTGCTCTTCAAACACTTCGACTCTCCAACAATATCCTTGCTTTTTGTCTCCGAGAAGAAGAGCAGCCAGGTACAGACCTTGGGCCAGGCTTTCATCTTTGCAAGCTTGCACAAGGCTTTCAAGTGAAATTCAAAGTCGAATCGCCGAGCGCATCTCCCGGTTTTTGTGGCAGATATCCCATCTCAGCAAACTCTGCGTTCCAGGAGACCAGTTAACGGACCAAACAAGCCTTGCCGTCCATGCTGGAGGCTTGCTCAGCTTTCCGATTCCATCCGCGGGCCAGCAGTTCTGACATGATACTCTGGCAATTGTAAGCTTGTATGCAACAGCCACATTTGGCCTTCTCCCTCCTTCAACACATGCTCCTCATCCAGAGCAGAGCCTTTTGTCACCGTGACAAGGCAAGCCTCAGCAGCATCTGTTCACCTGGAGAAGATTGGATGTATACTTCCAGTATCTCACTGCTGCTCCAAAGGATTCAAAATCCCTTCCGCAAGCTCAGGAGCCAGCTGGGTCTCACCGACATCTTCCACCTACAGTGCAGGAAGTCACAGCCCCAGCCAAAACCTGACAGCAGTGATGCCTCGCAGTGACACGCAGAGCTCCTCTCCCCTTGTGAGCCCACATGTGCTCCAGGAGTTCACAGAGAGGAGCTGCAGTCACCTTTGCTACCAGGCCTGTGCAGGATAAGGACCAGACTCCCTATGCACTGAAGAGCACCAAGAGCAGCAGAGGGGGCTCCTTGCAGAGGAGACCAAGATACATGGGAGGGAGGCACAACCTGGGGAGATTTTTGATCTAAAGAAGCAGGATCACAAGGCACTCATTTCCACGTCGAGTCAAAATCCCAGATCCAAGCACACCGAAGCGTTGCAGTACTCAAGATCAGGATCCAACCAAGCCCATCTTATGGCCAATTTGAGATTAAAGGAGGGGAAAAGACTCAACAAGGTTCCAACACCCCCTGCCTCCTCCAGCCCACTATGACAAGTATGCGCTCAACAGCCAGCCAAAAACATCTACGGTCCAGGAGATGAAGGCTTCAGAATGAAGCCCTATAAAAAGCCCCAGCAAATCGTCTTGGTGGGGACTTGGTATCATTGCTGAATAATCAGCTGATCTGCTGTTTCCTTCTAAATTCCATCCAATTCACTTTGTCTCCAGTATCAAGAGCACAGAGGCAATGAGAGAGAGGGGGAAAGACCACCTCTTTTTGGATTAAAAGTCCCTCCAGCAAAGAAAGGTCTATTCATGGAAGCAAGTTCCCTAGGGAGGGAGAGGAAGCCAAGGGCACAGGACCAGGATTGGCAAAACACTGCAACACCCCTGGTAGACGACAAAGTTTAGCAGCTATATTAGCACACTACAGATCCTACATTGCACACATGCTTTGCCAAGCCAGGAATCTGTTCGTATCCACAATCTGGCCTCATCTGAAAACTGAATTAATTGAATTAAAAGGGCATCTGGGAACCTTAAAAAAAAAAAAAATAGGAAGGCAGCAGATGCAATTAAACAAGAGTCCAATCTTCTGCACTCTAAGCATTCAGAGGCCATGATGAACTGAGGGTAAAATAAAACAAAAGTATGAAAATGTGCCTGTGAAATTATAGACATCAGCCGTCAAGGCTTCAAGAGATCGGAAGGGATTTTGCCGGCCATGTGACCCAAACCTTTGTCACTTTAACCAGAGCAGCTGGTGGAAACAAAGAATTTCATGCAATTATACCGGGGGGGGGGTGGTATGCCATAAGGTCGTGATTCTTAAAGTTTACAAGGGGACAAGTCACTTTCCTGAACTCACCAAGCTAATGAAAGGTAAATATTATTATTATTACTACTAATAATAATAAATGTAAATAGGCAAACAGCTAAACTCCCCTAGCAAACAGCAGAAGAGAAATGCAAGAAGAAAGCCAGCTTGCCTAATAAATAGCATTTCAAACATTTACCAAGGAATCAGACCCAGGCAGTACTCCGGGGGGGGGGACAGCTCTCTCACCCTTCAGCAGGCTGGGTCACGTTTTCAGTTCTTTATTTCTGGGTCAGTGACGTGATAACCATAATTGGCAAATAAAACCAGAGGGTCACAGTGCATCTTCTGCTACCTAATGGGAGTCTGTGCTCTCTTGTTTCTCTCTTAAGAATGAACAGAAAACAGGCAACATCTAGGGAAAGATCCAGCTCCCAGGCTGCGATTAGTGTCTGTACTTCTCTGAGCTGGTGCCCCAGGGTGCCCTGTAGGAAACTTCTTAACCAACACTAATTTTCCAAGGACAGAAGTCAACTTGTTTGCATTTGCAGACATGTACATTGAGGCACTTTTCAAGCTGAAATGGGCATCTCACACAAGCCAAAAGAAAGAAAGAAGAGGGGGGGAGGAGGGGGGAAAAGAGATAAAACCCACAGAAAGCACCTGCTGATAGTTTGAGATGCTTGACACCAGTCTCAAGTCAAGATCATTAAGACAGCAAATATTTAAAAGCAGCCATCATACCTAATAATATTAGTCATGGAAGATAAGCCCATTGTGATCTGTGGTCCCTCATTAACATTTCCTCCTCCAAAGAGGATGCTTTAGAAAGTTTTTGGATTGCTTAAATAAGTGCCGCTTTGAACTGCTCAGCTCGCGTGGAAAAAATGAAATTGGGGAACTGCTGGGAGTCTTCACAGGACCGGGAAAGGAAACCTCATTTTCCCTCCCAGGGGACATTTTGGGGAAAATGCAGACTGTTGATCAGACGCAGGACTGCTGTAGCTGAAGGCAAACAGCAATCAAGACTACAGCCAGCCGCTTCTCTCTGCCACAGCAATTTCAGCTTAGATTGAATCCCCCGATTTACCCAAAATCCAAGGGCCAGGCAACGGATCTACCGCCTCATCCCAACAACTTTACACATAGCTTTTCCCCCTCCCCACCGGGGTCTTCTGTCTGCATATAATGACTCGCTCGCCGGCCGCGGATGGCTTTGATAACTTCCTATTTACTCAGAAAGATGCTGTCTTATGCACATAGCCCGGCTGGAAGTCAGATTGCTCCCATTAATACATATGCATTTTTAAATGATGAACGGAACAGGAGCCTAGACGCAGTAAAGCACCTCTGGTGCTTTGAACAATTTCTGATTGTAGCTCGAACATCGGAAAGGGGGCCCGCACCCCATTGCAAGCCCCGCTACGTCTTTTCTCCGTGGGGAATTCAACCTGATCAAAGCAGCCGGGGCAGCAACCCCGTCCCAGATCTGGGGGGAGGGGAAAGGGAGGGGTGCAAATAAGGCACTAATTTGAATTAGGGGTCACTGGTGACCTCAAAGCTTGTCCATGCACACTGATTGATGCCAGAGTGCTGCTCCCAGGGCCCAGTGCTGGGCTCTCCTGGATCCCACTGCTCCCCGCTGCCTTCCCAGTGCTGAACAAGGGAAAGACCAGCTCGGGGAGGAAATCAGGGCCTGATCCAAAGCCCACTGCAGACTTCCCATCCTCCCCTCCAGACTTCACAGCAGCAGTTCACATTCTTTACTTCCAGCACCTTGGTTTTGATCCCACTGCTCCTCCCCAAAGCAGGTTTGGAGAAGGAAAAGGGCAGCTCCTTGGGGGGTATAGAGCAATGGAAGAGCCCCAGGACACCCAGGGCAGACTCCTGCACTCACCCGAGGCTCTGCAGGACGTAAAAGGGAGGGGAGAACAAGCCATCCAGTAGCCCATCTTGGGCCACCACCTGCCCTGCACACGCTGCATCCCTTAGCCAGGACCAGACAATCCCTCCAGCCCAAGTCCAGTCCTTCAATGACCCCTTGGCTTCAAAGCTCCTCACACCCTATACCTGGTTTTTTAAAAAGATAAAGTGCAATGTAGCCATGGCAAAAAGGAAAGTGGGGAGGAAAGAGCTGCCCCTGGGAGATCAGCAAGACATGGCACTGCTCCGGGGTTTTGTCATGCAAATGCTGTAATATATATTTAAGATCCAAGCCACTCTCCCTCCGCTGGAGAGCCGGAGGGGTCTGCGGCTTCTCCCAGCCTCGGCTGCACATGCTTGCCCAAACCCCCATCCTGGCTCTTTTCTTTGTTCACTTAAACACATGTCTGGTTGTTAAGGGGCTTGCGGGGTGGGGGGGCATGACTTTTATTCCTCCCAGTCTTAAAGCACACACACACATGCACGCCTCCCCCTCCAGTTTCATTGAGGGCCAAGGTGGTGTAATGGTTTGAGTGCATTGTTGCGTCTGAGTAGCTGCTAGGTTGGAAATGGGGGGGGGAAATCAAATCAAGGAGCGCTATGCAAACAGCATCCCTGGGAAGGATTACTTGCTGGCTGCGGAGCAGGAGCCCAGCTGAGAAACTGCCACCCCAGGGGAGCCGATGCCGAGGATCAGGCCCGCCCCGAGCTGGGCAGGGGGATGGCATACACCCTGCCCCTCCGAACTCCAGCAGACAGCAGAGCGGGCACCTCCTGGGCCCACGACACCCGCTGCCCTGGCGTGGCGCGCCTGCCGGTCAGCGCCAGCCAGGCTTCTCCCTGCTAAGGTATAGTCCCTCTCCTCCGCTCGAGCCCCGGGAAGGGCAGAGCCATCTCCCGGAGAGGGACCTGCTCTTCTTCCCCTCTCCAAGTCCTTACAGCTTGTTTCCATTCCCTCGTACTCCTCTGGAATGTCATGTTATGACTTCAAGGCCAGAGAAATCCCTGCCTGCCTGGGCAGGAAACATTGAGAAAGCCCTGAAAGAGGTTCTGGAAAAACTTCCAAGATGTGAATTGGAGACAGACAAATGAAAGGGACCGGGGGAGAGATCCAGGCGCGCCTCCCACCCTGGAGGAAACCGCTGCAAACTTCGGGCAGGAGCGCAGAGCCTCCTGCCTGCTCCTGCGGCTCTGCTCCGGGCGCGGGAGCCCCGAGCCCCGAGCCCCGTCCCCCCGCTTCGCGCGTCTGGAGGGCTTCCCGCTGCCATCCACCCCCAGGCAACCTCTCGGGGGGCTCCTGCCTGGTGCCCCCTGCCAGCGGGCAAAGGATATGGGCTACATACCATGCGGAGGCACCAGCTCCGCGGCCGGCTGTGCTGGCTCAGGTAGAAGAAGACGACGGGCGCCAGAGCCGGGTAGGGCAGCGTCCTTGTCCCCCGGCGCCGGGCGCCCCCCGCGCCCCGACAGGTCGTTGAGACGGATGAAGGTCTTGGACCTGCCCGGCTCCGGCTCCGGCTCCGCGCCGCCGTCCATGCTCCGGCCGCAGCAGCCCGAGCCCGGGCCAGGGCGCTCAGAGGAGCGGGGCCATGC
>NW_017728928.1:10389037-10413433 GCF_001723895.1 Crocodylus porosus
CCGCGGCGGGGCTCCCGCGGGCAGACGGGGGCAGGGTGGAGCTGCCCCCCGGGCACAGGCGCAGATGCCGGGCGCCGGGCTGCGGAGCCTCGCGGCTGCAGCGGAGGGCGGCGGGCTAGGAAGCGGGATGAAGCAGCCCCTGGCCGCCGCGCCCCTGCCCGCTTTGCGCAGGCGTCCCCTCCGCCGGGGCCGTCGAGGCAGCTCCTGCGCGCTGGCTGGGGCCCTCGCCCTCGCCCTCGCCCTCCACCACGGCCACGAACGTCCCCCCCCGGCTGCAGGCCAAGCCTCTCACGTGTGCTACTGAATCTTTTAAACATGTCCGGCCTCCTTCAAAACCAGCGCCTGCCCTCGTCCCGTCCCACCCTACCCTTCCTTCTCGGTGGGGGTTTAAGGGCTCCTGCAGGCGTTAACCTTGCTGGGCCTGGGAGAAGGGCCCGCTGGGCTGCCGGCAGCACTGCTTCGGCGAACCAGGAGTCCCCACTTGACAGCAACAGGAGGAAGTTGGCTCTCCCTGGCCCAGCGTGCCCCTTCTCCGTGCTCCGAATCCCCCTTGGCCTGGGCGCAGGCTCGATCTTGCATTCAGAGCCTGTGCTGTCCAGCCTGAGACAGAATATTAAATTTGTTGGCCAGGCCTCAAGGCAAACTAGGCTCCGTTCCAGGATTTTAAGACAGAAAGTGTCCAGAGACAGGAAAGTCAAGTCACATTGTTCTTCCCCCAGCTGTAGCTCTCAAGACCTCAGTAGCGCCGGGCCCTGGAAATCCACTGCAAGTAAGAACATGACTTTTGCCCTGTCGGGCAACTGGAGACCCTGGCTGAAAGCGCCCCAAATAGGGATTGCCCTCCTCTTCTGGGACCGTGGCAGGGATGTCTCACCGCAGGCCCCTGATAAGCCATTTCAGGAGACAACGGTGGGTCGGTCGTCCTTGATGAAGGACCCGAAGGAGGTGTCTTCCAGGGGGGTTGGGTAGGGCCTGGCTAGTAGTAACACAAAGGCAGGAGTGGGCAAGGTGACTTATCCGGATGAGTGCCAGACTGGTGTCGGTGCCCACAAAACCGGCACCACACATGCAGCGCAGCATGCGTTTCCCCAGTGCTGCCTACCACAGCATCTCATCCGGACCCGGAGGCAGAAGAGCAGATGGGTCCGTGCCCGGCCCTCAGCTGAGCCCGTCAACAGCGCCCTAGTTAGTGCCATTTGCAGCTTGTGGTTTGTGATATGGCTGCACACCAGCTACTCAACAAATAGTCAGACCCCTTCCACACAGGCCGCTAGACAGCTGTCAGATGGTACCAAGCGTCATTCACCGCTGTCCCAGTCTGGCAATTTGGAAGTGACAACCTGGCTGTCTCCCTAACGCCATCTGGTTCTAATACGATCGCACTCCTGATGCACATCACATCACAACACTGCTATATATCCAGGGGGTCTCTCACACATCCTCCCATTAAGATGATTACCTCAAGACACAATGGAGATGCATTCTGCTTGCCAGAATAGCCAAAGTTCAGCATTTCGGGGGGGGGGGGGTCTCATTTGTATTATGCTAGCATCTAGAGGCCTCTTGAGACCAGGTCCTCATGTTGCCAAGTGCTGGATAGACACTCCCTGCCCCAGGGAGCTAATGCTCCAGGTGGATGAAGAGCAGGTCTCAGAAATCAATTAAGTGACTTCCCCAAAATCACAGAGCAGCTCAGTGGGCGAGTGCAGAATAGAAAACAGGTCTCCCAGGGCTGTGCTGCTGCCCCAAGACTTCAGTTTGGTGAATGTTATAAGGTCCACATTTGTGTCGGCGCTAACCCAATGCTGATCTCTGCCTTCGCTGTTCCGCCAAATGTTTTTCTGTTAGCATACAGCTAGGTCTTTATATTCACAGCATTTACATAAAGAGCCATAAACATATTTGCATGAGCAAGGTGCAATCTTAGATCAAGCGATTTCCTCACTGTGCCTGGACACAGATGCTTTTGATCTGATTCCCTTTCTACATGGATGATGTATAGAGGACTTTTGTGCACCATGGCTTGCTCCAAATCCATTTTAAATGCAACATTTTTAAAGAGAGATGAAGCTTTGAACCTGCAAGTGGGTTACCAGATTACACACCGTCTCCATTTTAATTGCATTGGATTGATTCATTTAGTTTCATTTGTACATTTTGGTGAATTATGCTCTTTCAGCAAATTGGGAAGTTTTGCTTTTAAGGACACCTGCCTAGCATACCAACATCGAGCCTATAACATGCAGCAAGCCTGCTTGGGTTTTCTTGCTGTCTCTGCGGTTTCCTCTCCCTTCTCCTCCTCCTGTCACAGGTGCAGAGAGATTGATAAAGCTGTACCCACCTTCCAAGTTTAAGAGCAAGCAGCTGATCCCTGGGAGGGCAACAACAGACAGAGCCAGTTGATATCATTTTTCTGCTTCTGTCAGCATTATTTTGGCGCTTACTTGCCACAGCAAACTGCACCCTAGCTCCACAATAGAAGATAAGCGAGGGGATGTCTGGCAAAGGTCAATCAGGACCTGGGTTCAATATTTTCCTCTGTTCCTGGCTTCTTTGACCGTGGTAGATAGGAAACTGAAGGCGACTAGAATGAATGCATTCAAGAGTCTATCCAGCAGCAAGGAGGATAGCCCCCACACCTTCCATGACAGCCACATGTCCCAGGATTTAATCAACCGCACAGTTGAGGCTCAGGAGGTCAAGCGATCATTTTTTCTCTGCAGCTGGCCCAGGGCTTTGGAACAATCTTCCACAGGAGATGAGCAGGGCTACAAGTCTCTTACACCTCCAGGAGGCGATGCCAGCTTCCTCACCGCAATGATAGTTGAAAAGCAGTCTAAAAGAACAGCGGCAACTAGACTGCAAGGTGTTCCTATCGAGTTTTATAAAGCATTCACATTCATTGTGATGAAGGGGGACGTACACAGCTATCATGGAAGGGTCCAAAAACATTTTGGTTCTCTTTACTGGGAGGAGGAGGAGAAGGCCAATGTGATTTGACAGAAGCAAAGTAAATCACGACACATGAGCTTAAGAGACTTATTTGAAGATGGGCCTGTGATGCCAAGAAAGCAGCCAGGGGTGAAATCCTGTCTCTCTCAAAGCCAATGGCTGGATTCCCTTTGACTTCTGCAGAACCTAGATTTCACCTTACTCTCATTCAGACTTACACCAGTGGCCTTGGGACAGGAAGGATTCTGCCCAAATACTAGATGGAAAACTACTTCACCAAGCTAGAAAGTATGGCACAAAAGTGGGGACACACGCATGTGGGGAAAAACAGTTTGGAAATAAGCTTCAGTAGTGGGGTAGGTTGGTTTGGAGTGAGGTATTCAAAAATTGTTCTACTTCCTGCCTTTATTTTCCTTGCAGAAATGCCTGGCCTCTATAAAGTACAGAGCCTCAGTGAATAGCTTCCAACATCAAGGTCATGAGAAGCAGGTCCACAAAGGATCAGGTCCACCATCCCCCCTCCTCCCCAGTGGAGATGGAAGATGTCCCGTTGTTCCTGGATCTAACCACAACAATCCAACATTTTCTTTTCTTCAAACAAGAAAAGGGATGCAGCAAACCCGCAAGCAGCTTAATGGCAGTTCTCTGCAACACTGACAACTTGGGATGCATATTTAGGGATTTCTGATGTAAATGAGAGACCATTATTTCAATACTGCTTAAGAATCTAATGAGGCCACATTCATCTCCCATGCACATTCCTGGCTTCCTAATTATGCCGAGGTTAGTAATAAAAAAAAAGACAAATGGAAGAGAGCCAAGGACAACCTGGAAGAGATGGGGACTTGTGGGTCATTCAGAGGGGCGAGAGAAACTAGGTCTGTGCTCCTTCAAGAGGAAGCTATTTTCATGGAAGCACTGCAAAATCAAAAGGATCCAAAGAGAGAGACAGGCATAGAAGTAGCCCAGCTCCAGGTATAAGATTTTGGACTAAAACATAAAACCTGGGCTCTATTCCTGGCACAACTACAGACTTTGAGCAAAATGTGTCACCTTTGTGGGTCTCCGTTCTCTTTTACTCTTTAGGTTGTGAGCTTTCAGGACACTATAGGGCTCAGGTCTTGGCTGACACCAAGATGCTACTATAATAGACAGTCAACCTATTAAACTAAGTCTCATCTACAAAAGCTGAAACAGCATAAAGCTTAAGTGAAAGGTCCTGTGGAGTTGATGTACGCAGAGACCCTTCACTGAACCGGTCTGTCCCATGTCAGAGCTTCTGTGTAAAAAATCATGACTTCCACATGACGTGTGCATACAGCTTCATACGGGATATTCTCACAAATGCTATAAATACTTCTGTTCGTGTCGCTGGGTTTTTGGTTGTAGCCGTGTTGGTCTAAGGACACAGGCAGGCACGGGTCTTTGAGTAGATGTCGTATCTTTTATTAGACCACCTGAGTAGATGGAAACAAAGGTCTTAGCAAGCTTTTGGGTGCAATCACCTTTCTTCAGGCATAGGGAGTCTCATGTGTTTGTGTCCAAATATCTTCTACCCCCTCCGCAGCCTATATGTTGGGTTTTTGGAACGAGGCCTTAAACTCAGCACAGACAGTGCAAGTCTCTTGGAACACATGGCGGTAGCAGGGGAATCACAAGACAATCTGTGCCTCAAAGAGCTTGTGGTCTACACAGACCAATTGGGGGGTGGGAAGAGGAAACAAAAGCAGAAAGGCAAAGTGACTTCTCTTCGGTTCTCAAAGCCAGGAGCAGAGCCCATGTGCAAATTCCCAGTCCGGTACCCCAACTGCTCCATTGCATACCTTTTGCAAGGCAAGAGCAGACCATTCATCCTTAACCAATGGTCCCCTTTCATCAAGCCTTTCTGCTAGATTCGAGGGGCCAACTAGTAGCTCCATGAGAAGTTGCACCATGCAGTTTGTTACGGACACCAGAAGGCTCGGTAACGAAAATATCTGTGTAAACATCAACTATATTACCCAAGTGTAGGGTTCATTGAAAAAATTGCGAGAGCAAGATTTCATGTCAACAAGGAAGCTCTAGATGAACAAATACTTACCAAAGACTGGTGGGAATGGGGATTTGGAATCAAATACACAGGAGCTGCACTAAATTGTAATGGCAAAAATCTACATCTGTAACCATTTTAGCAACAGGCATATTGAATGCAGCATTAACGGAGAGTCTCCATTCCTAGGAGAAGTAGTCACTCTGTTTTCCTGTTGACATACAGCTGCAGTAGCTGTGGGTGATTTTAATAAGACAGGATAATATTTCCATCAGCTCGAGGAGCTATAGATTGAACCCATATAGGCATCTGGCTCAGCTGCTGAATGATGAATCGCATCAAGTTACGAAGCTCATTTCAAATGAAACTGTGCCCTCTCTTCAGTTTTAAGTCATGAAATGTCACACTTTGTTGATAAGAACAGGGCTCTCATAACTACTTAATACAGTCAAATTTGAATAAGGAGCAGTTTGATGGCTGAAAGAGCTGACCCTGTTCACAGAACAATGCACTGGGCATGACAGCATGGTTTCAGAGAAGTCCAAATTTCAGAGAAGTCGGAAATGTGCCCGTCTCACATTTAGGATTCAGCACAGATGCAAAATTCAGGACAGCTGGCCAGCAGGCAATGCCCAGTCTTTTATAATGGGCCAGCCTGGAGCCACTTATGTTAGAGAGACAACTACACTGAGATGGTACAGCAGAGCACCATGGGGAGATCCTTTCCATCTTTGACCTCCCTCATCTCTCTTGGACCCCTACTATCACAGAGCCTGGGTGGTTCAGAGTCCTTGATGACATCCTTGTAAAGATGAAAGGGTCTTTACAGAGACACTACAGCCCAGATCCCCCCAGGTAGACACTTGATTGACATCAGTGGTAGTCAGGCACCTTTTCACTAAGAATTAGGACCAACGTGACTTGCCCAGGGTCATGCACAGAGCTTGGGGCAGAACAGAGAACTGAAACCATGCCTCTCAGAGCCTAAGCTCAAGCTATAACTACTGGAGTATCCCAGCTTTCCAATCCATACTGTCCTTTGCTCCCAAGTCCTCATCCACCGTCTCATTATGCCACTACCCCACACGCAAGTCAGAGACCGACTGTATTTCCAAGCATCAGGACCTAACTGCACCAGCCTCCCAGTAACATAATCCTTGTCCTCCCGTTTTCAGACTCGATTACCAGTCGCTCCTTGTTATGAAGCATCTATACTTAGGCCAAGTTCTCTGGGGGAGGGAATTTGAGTAAGTAGTTACACAGTGCTGTATCAACACAGCCAAAAAGCGTGACAGTGATGGAAGAGGCAGCAGCGGGTCCCAAGAGACTGCACATCAACCATTTCTGGGGCATGCAACTAAAAACTTTTGCACGTTCTTAGAGCAGTGTGTCAATAGCCATCTTTGACAATGAACAGCATAGCCATGCATGTTCTAAGCAGATAGTGGACTTAACCCTGAATACACCAAATACCGTCAGACTTATTTCAGGACTCCCCCTGTTTGGAAGGAAAGAAAAATTCAACTCCGGTCCTCCCCCTGACATACATGACAGCACCAGTCTGGTCAGACTGACTTAGCCACAACTTTAAGATCTGGCCCTCCAAATCCCTGTCGGACATTAATGAATGTCTTAAGTCTCCTTGATTTAATGCTGCGTTTTCTTAACCTT
Source organism: Crocodylus porosus (assembly GCF_001723895.1). NCBI lineage: Eukaryota > Metazoa > Chordata > Crocodylia > Crocodylidae > Crocodylus > Crocodylus porosus. Next base: position 10,395,690 of record NW_017728928.1, read on the forward strand.
TAGCTTTCCCCTGGGTGTTACTTTGTGGGAAGTTTTCTGGGAAGCTGCCATGAAGGGTCTAGGAGAAGAAAAAAAGCAACTGTTTGACAGAATTAACTACCAAGGGCAGCAATGGGGGGCTAAATCATTTTTCCTTTTTAATGAATAGGTTTATTGTCTCTCTCAATCTTTAAAATGAAGACAAGTAGCTGCAGAGAGTGTGCTCCAGCACGGAGAGCAACTGCTAACCGTACAGAAGGGATGCGCGCTGCCCGCTGTCATCTGTGGCACCTGCAGTACAATTGCTCCTTCAATAGAGGGGGAGATTGGTTTGGCCTGTACATTGCAGCCAAGTTAGTCGAGGGTGCTTTGGGAGTCTGAGCACCCAGACAAAAAGGCACCTGAAAGGCAGCCCCGATTTTCCAGAAAGGCTCAACACCCCCTTGGAATACCAGACCCCATTCACTATCTGAGATTGCCCACCCCAAGCCCCGTCACTTTGGAGAATTTGGGCCAATGACCCGAGACGGTTGATGGCACTTGGGATTCAGTTCCAGGAGCCTGAAGTGCTTCGAGACAGCCCAATTCATCATGAAGAGGTTATGGGTTTTTCCGCCTCTCCCTCCTTTAAACTAAGCTTTGTTTTCATTGTTTCCCTTAAGAGCCGCTGATCTTTCCAGAAGCATGATGAAAAGAGTCATTTTCTGAGATGTAATTTGGGTTTCTTTTGTATTAGCCACATCTCTATCCTCCCTCCCTCTCCCCATCCTAGGGAGGAGCACAGAGCTTGTTGGTCTCATGCTCCCAGAAGCAAGGAAGCTACTGCGACCATCAGAAATCCTATTCATTCCCAGAGAGATTTTGCACTCCTGCCAAGAAATGCCCCCGGCAAGAGATCTGGAAAGACTGTGGGAGCTTATGTCCAGAGCAGCCTGCAAAGCATGAACGGCACTCCTAGAAACCTAAATACGAGGTCATTTAGGAGACGATATTTCCCAGATGGCCAATTTTTTGTTTAGGCTCATGGGATGGTTACCTCAGCTGCTTTGCAAACTATGGACTCAATCCTCTGCCTCCCATGAAGAAATTAAACAGAAGTCCAATTCACTCAGTGCCTCAGTGGATGTTTTTGCCTTGCTTAAAGAGCCGATGGCACTTATTGCTTGCCCTTAGGTCCTGGCGATCTGGAGTAATTGCATCCTAGCATGTCGATGCCCTTGCAACCTTGGCTAGAGTTCCTTTCACTCTTAAGATAGCTGCTGTGTGCTGTTAAACACGCCATGCTTCACACCAAAGCCGACTGTATTTCAGCAAAGACTTATGCAAAGGCAAGATAGAGGTTTTCTGTCTTACTCTAATTCTTCAGTGGCATGCATGCAAAACACTAACATGTGTGGAAAGGAGGAAGCACCCTTCAGATACATCCAGTTTAAACCCAACATGAGAATTCTTCCTTTCATTTACTTATTTCCTAGTTATTAGAGGAAAAGCTTTTGTCCTTCTCAGTTTCTCATCACTCCTTGATCAAGCTGGCACTGGTGCTATAAGCAGTGCCAAGCTCCCAAGGCACGACTTGGCTCCAGACCCGTTTTTATTCCTATTGTGTATACAGTGCTAGCACCTAGAAGTCCCACGTATGGACTGGGACCTCACTATATCAGGTACTGTACAGAAGTGAGCCCTGCAAAGAGGCACATCCAGATCTCAAAAATGCCCAGGGTTTGTTGGTGCTCCAGCCTCTGGTTTTGGGTCAAGAAGGGCCCTTTACAAAGGTCTGATTAGGGCTGGGATTCTAAATATCCCCAGTGACCAATTTCTCTCTTGTACTACAAGCAGAAATGCATCTCAGTTAAGCTTTGTATCCTACCCCAGACCATTCAGCTCTGAGTTTTCCCTTTGCTATCAGCTGTTGCTTAAACTCACAGGATTCGCATTTCTAGAAAGCCACAGCTTCTGTGGGGCTCCGATACACCCAGGGACCCTTCTGAACCAGAATGCCCTTGGAAAGCTTTCTAAACCCTGAAGGCTGCATTGCCTGCCTGCAGATCTTATCAGTCATGGGAGAGTCAAGGTCTCTCCCCGCTCCATCCTATCACTTTAAACTTTAATCTGGTTCCTGTGCAACGCAGGCACTGCTGCAACGCATCTGCAATTTGTGAGAAAGCAGAGCGCCAGCAACACTTCTGTGACCAGCTCCCTCTATAATTGAATCTTCAAATCTTGTCTGACAGGAAGAGACAAGAGAGAAATGATGAGTTTGTTGCACAACCCCTGGATACTCCTGCTTTGTTATAGCGAGCTTCAGAGTCCTCCACAAGCCACTGGGATATGGTGAGCAATGCTCTCATGAGTAAATGAGCCCCATCCCTCAATACCGCTGAGGTGCACTCTTTAATCATCGTTGCAATGGCAAATGAAACCCCATAACACACAGCAGCTCACTACGCTGAGCCTAGAGCGACCCCAGAGATGCTGGGGGGAAGCTTTGCTGGGGCAGAAGAGTCGACATGACCCACTGTCTGCAGAACGCCATGGCCATATGCAGCAGTAATGCCTTTCCCCATGCACCTGGGCAGACCCACAGCTTCAACAGACCGAGTTCAAGCTACACAGCTCAGGTCTAACCCAGCGCCGATCTCAAGTACCCAGCAAAATGTAGAGGAGTTCAGACCTGGGTTCCCAGCATGTCTCACTGCAGAGAGGAAATGTCTCTAAATTCAGATCCAAAACTTCTCCCCAAGCTCTAGGGAGCAAGTCTGGCTTGCTTTCTGTTTTCATAGCAGCTACACGCTGATAAGAAAATGCCACCACAGATTCTCAGTAGCATGCAAATTCATTTCACCGCCCTTTCAGGTGAGGGTTGGAGAGGTTCAACTCCCACCCCTCTCTGTGCCCACGGGCATTGATATTCCACTTCTACCTCTTAGTTTCATTCCCCACAAACAAGAAATGCACCCACAGCCAGAAATCTCAGACAAAAAAAACAAACAAACCAAAAAACCAAAGGTTGGGATCCTACCTGCATGCCAGAAAGCTCTGCTTTCCCTTCAGAGCTGCCAAAGGGCACCTTGGAGAAACCCTTGTTCCTGAGCAGGATCTCAGCACAGAAGCGTGGGCATACCTAGGCTGACAATGGATATACGGGCTGGCTGGACACAAAGGAGAAGGAACATAAGCATGGCTGGGAGGGAGAGCTGGTACAAAGGTAGGGTCATAACAATGCGTGGGGGGGTGCAACATGGCCATTGAAGGGGCTGGGGGAGGAGAAGAAGCACCTGGGGAAAGGGAAAGTTGCATCCATAATACTAGAAATCCATCCCACCTGGCACATCTAGGCTTTTCAGAGTCCGGATCCCTTCATCCTGGCTTCTAAATATAATTCATCCCCACTTAAGGCAAGAAGGACTTCTTCACCCACTCCCTCCCCTCCTCTCTAGAGCCTGTTTCTCATACAGAGCAGAGCAAATGGCTTCATTTGCCTCAGCTGAGGAGCCCTGCACAGGTGTGGGCTTGGCTCACAAGTAACTCAAACCCTCTCCCTGCCCACCCTTGAGCTGGGTCCGTGCAGGATGTCACCCTGAGGAAAGACATAAAGAGGAGCCAGTGGGAAAGACAGTACAGGAAGGGAGAGAACTAAAGGGTGGAGAGGGATGAACAGCACCTGTGTGGGAAAAGAAAGATAAAGGGACCAAAGAAAGCCCCATTCTCAGGCATGGCACTGGGCAACTGTCCCAAGCATGAGCTGTTATTGCTGGGAAAGTAGCATGCAAGATGGACCGCTACCCTGACCCGGTACGGCAGGTCGCTGGTCCCAGCCTGGAGGGGTTAAATACCTAGGACTTGCCCGTCTGCAAGCAAAAAGCCACAGTTTTCCCACATTTTTTTTCCTTTAAAAGAAACTCCATTTTTACAGTGTGTTGATGCATTTTGAAAGTTTGTTTGCAACCCTTTCATATATTCTTGTGGCCCACTTTTGGATTGCGACCCATGGGTTGAGAACTGCTGTCATAGCAGACCGGTTGTGCCTAAACACATCGTTAGCACTGGTGCAAACGGTGTCCTGGGGAGCGAGACAGGATGAACCCAGCGTCGGTGTTTCCCAGACCCCGGAAGGCTGCTGGGGGTGTTCGAGCAGAAGCAAGATTGGAAAGCAGAGAGAACAAGGGCCTTAATGATGTCCTTGCCTTGTGAGTAAACAGCACATTTCACCCTCCAGTTGTCTTGCTGAACATAAATGAGCTGAATGGTATTAAAATAAATGAATGTTAAGTAAGTGCATAACAATAACAAGGATTATTGACACACCAGGGAAAACTGTCCCTACCCACTCAAGGAGCTCCTGGCTGCAGCCCAGGTGAGAGATGAAAGTGCAGACGGAGCTGGCAATGGGGCAGAGACGAACAAGGAAGCAGAGTGGGGCGACCCCGGGAGCTTCCACAGGGAAACGACCATGCCTAGAAAGAGAGAGCAGGCGCCTTGTGAAAAGCTAAATCTGGCCCAGAGGAATTCACAGAAATGTGATAAAAAAATTAGGGGGTCCATGAGAACCAGGCGAGGTTAAGAAAACATGGACCGATTCCACAGCTCCCATCCATGGGAAAAGGGAAGCGGTTCTGGAAGGGGAGTTGGGAAACGGTAGCCGGAGAGCTAAAAATAATAGTATCCTGCCCCGTTTCTACTGGCACTTGCACCTGAGCTCCCCAGACCAGTTTCAGCAAGCCCCCATGTTGGTTTAGTGCACCGGCTTTCGAAGTTGGGGAAACTGTTGTCTTGACAAAGGTCTCACAGCAAGTGGGTAGCAGAGCCTAGACCTGCAGAAACCAGACCCCTGCTTCATGAATCACCATCAACTTCAAGCATGGAGGAACGGGTTTGGACCTCACTGCTGCAGTGCCAAACCCCTTCTCCATCTACCAGGGCCTCAGTTAACAAAGCACTTGAGCACCTGCTGTAAGGACAGCTACTTGTTTAAGCCTGCCCCTATCTCACGGTGCATAAAGCCCATTGAAATCCATGGGAATTAAGCACCTGCGTAAAGTTAAGCACATCCTTAATTGCTTTGCTGAACTGGGGCCTAGATTTAGTCTCAAAGGAAGTGAGAACCCAGCATCCCAGCCTGCGTCTTCCCAGAAGCTAAAAGATGCCTTAAGTGCCGCTTGTCTTTTTCAGCCCCAAATTTTGCTCCTCCTTTGTTCAAGCATCAGCTCTGCTTGTTTGAGACTTCTCAATAATTATTCATTTTCCAGGCTGGCACAGACAATCCTTGATGCGCAGAGCCTTTTTTTTTTTTTTTTTTTTTAAGGCTTCTACTGGGAAATCTTTGTAATTAATGGCCCTTTAAAGTAAAATATAATTAAAAATAATGTGGAGCATGTTGAACTCTGTTCACAGATTACAAAATTGGAGCTTAGTAGCTCGATTGGGAGCTAGGGGAGGGATGTGCTCTGCAGAGACCCCATCTAACGGCTCACGCGCTTGCTGCCACGTGCCCATCAGACAGGACAGGACCTAGACACTGTTGCCGGCTATGGGGGGGCACACAGCGGGGAGACCCTTTCTGCAGCAGCTGAGAGCGCAGGGGGCATTCTGGCGCGACTAGGAGGCAATCAGGGTGGAGGCTCAGGCTGCCTCAGCATTAGCAGGGATGAACTGATCTGAGGGTCTCCTCTACACAGAGAGAGCCCGCCAGACTCGCTACAGCTTCAGCAGGCAGGGGCCGGGTCTACGCGTGTGCCTTCTCACAAGCCAGCGCTTTGGGCCTCTCCGCCCCGTCTTCTCGCCCGTGTCTCTCCATCCTCTGCTCCTGCCACCCCCAGCCCCGGGGCTTAGATTTAAATATCATTATGTCAGTGCTGTGGCTGGCGGCGCCCTCGCTCAAGCGCTCTCTCTGGCCTCATTTAGATTGAGAACCTTTTCCAATTCATAGAAAGAGTCAGGCTCGGGGGGGGGGGGAGTGGAAAAAAGCCCTTGATGCAGTCGGGCGGTTTCCGTTTTCCTCCCAAACGGCCAGGCACCTGTACAGAGCTCAGCAGCAAGGTTTATGCAGGGAAATTGTTGTCGGGCTTCCCAGTTCTCTCACACTGCTGCAGTCACTACTGACTGCCCCCTTTTCTTGAGGTGCCAACCATGCCCAGGCTGTGGCTCTGCCAGGGGTCAAGTGGTGACAGGCTCCTTCTCCTCCTTTGCCCGGGCTGCCCACATCGCGGGTGGCTGGGTCTGGGGGGCTGAGGTGTCCCTGCTCCCTGGCGGGTGGGTGGGAACGTGGCAGGAGGTGGGTGTCCCCTTCTCATCCACCTCTCTCCTGGCTCATATTGTTCTGCAGGGCAAGCACCTCATGCCACACATAGATCTGATCCCAAGCACTGCTATCCTCTGAAACCCTGGCTGTGATGGTCAGAACAACTGCTGCAGGCAGCCAAGCCCTTCAGGACGAAGGACACATCTGCACCGCTCCACGGTACTCCTGGGATGCACGTGCCGCCTGCCCACTCTGGTGCTGCACCCTGCAAGGAGGTGCGTCTGCCTCGGGCACCCCCTCCGCCATTGCTCTCTAACACACCGGAGACAGAGAACTTGAGCACGGAGCTGGGGGGCATCCACAAGGCAGCCTCACGGCCTCATTTCGGGCTGATGCCAGCAGGCAGGGAGGGAGCAGGTGGGCCTGCTTCCCAGCAGCTCTCTCCGCAGGGCTAGGGAAGCAGCAGAGACATCCCCGAGAGACTGAACCTTCAGCCCTTACACAGCTGCCAGGTACCTCTGCCACTAATGATACCTCTCCCAGGAGGATCAAACCCTCTCTTCTAGCATCCCCTCGTGCTTCTATGTTCAGAGCAAGAGGGACCGGCCAAGATCTCCATCCTGTCCCTTGGGCATGGACCAGAAAGAACCATCCCCTCCCGCAGAAATTTCAAGAGAAACCAGTTCACTCTTGGGCTGGCTTCCTCTATTGCTGTCCCCAGATGTTGGATCTGCCTCAAACATTCGGCTCACCTTGTTCAAGAAAGGAGTTCAATCTGGGCCCTGCATGCAACAGGTCTCAGATCTGTTCCTGGTGACACCCGAGCAAAGCTGGCAGGGGTGCTTGGGTGTGAGAGAGAGAAGAATTTGGTTCATTGAATTTTTGATGGAGTGACTTGATTTCTTCTCACCGGCCTTAGGCACACACATACTTTTAAAGGTATGAGCCCTCCTTCCTGTACAAGTTCCAGTGGGAAGAACGGCCCCCTGGGACTCAGATTGGGACGCGTTTCCTGGCTTTACCCTAACAGATTTTTGGCATAACCTTGGACAAACCTCTTTGTCTTGCTTTACTTTGCTTTGCTTTGCCTCCGCTTGCTCTTCTATAAAGTTGGGGGTACTAATGCTTCCCTACCTTACAGAGGTGATGTGGAGGCAAATACATTAAATCTTGGAAGATGCTGAGTTACTGCAGCGATGGGGACACAGGTAGGTAGGTGATCCTGAACAGACTGGTGGCAGCGCCTGTCATGAATCTAGCAGCATGTGTGGACTCTTCCAAGAGTAAAGCATTACTTTTATGCTTTAAAAAAAAACAACTCCCATCAAGGGGAACCTGACTGCTGAGTCTCCGTCTAAATTTTCAATCCCAAGTTACCCTTTCACAGAAATAGAGCACCACAGAAATATGCAAATGAGGAATGGCTCATTTAAATTTAATGCTGATGAGAAGATCTTCCTCCTCTTTCCAGCAGAGAGCAGATGTTCTTGTTTCACACGCGCAAAGTGTCCCTAAATCACTTCCCCGGCATTGGGGTGGACAATGTTGTCATTGTTTATAGATTATTAGTTGTCATTTTTTAGACAAACCTGACATTTTGCCTTTTTAAAGAGACGTTTGGCTGGATCCTGGGTTCCTGCCATTGAATATACGCTGGCAATTCTGCCTTTGGCCTCCTTCCAAGACGCTAAAAGGCTTTCCTTCTAGCACATAATTAAAACGGCACTCTGAATTTTCAGCAGCTTGCAACATCTTTGTGATATATAGGAACGGAGGCAGTTCTTCTCCATTTAGCCCAGCTCAGACATAACACCCCTCCTGAGAAAACACGTGCCTGTATGTGCATTTTTGAGTGACAGAGACAACGATGTGTGTGTGCATATGTGTGAAGGAAATCCAGAGCGAGTGTGTGCACAGGGATGGGTGTGGTTTTAAGATAGAGGCGATGGAAAAAGCTCGGGAGATGAAGCGAAAGAGGCTCTAGGTTAAAGACAAGCACAGTCCACGCTCCAGCAAGCCAGCTTTCGAGATGCACGGCTGTGTCTAATATTGGGCTGACTCCCCTTCTCAAACAATTCATAACTCGATTTTCCGGAAGCGATGCACCGGCTTGTTCTGAGAGTTTAAGCTGATTCAACATCATTTAGCTGACTTGCACAGCCCGTCCCTGCACCTTCTAAAGCATGAATTATAATCACCTTAATGAATTCCCTGGGAAATACAAGTGTTTTCCTTCTGTGTTTACACCTTTCAGACGCATTTCACCGTGGAGCTGAGAGCTGTTAGGGCATTGAAGAGAAGTAGAAAAGCAGATGCTTAAACATTGTTCAGTGCAGAACTATAAATGCGTGTGACAGTGAATCTAGACAGGCATGCACGGTGCAAAAGAGGACGAGGAGCAAGGGAGATGCCTTCACTGGGTCAGAGCGGCTAGATGGCAGCTTGTGCTTTGTTTGGAAGCTCTTTGGACAACGCAAGGGGCTTCATCCTGGGATTGAAGCCTCCTGATGCTACTATAATAGATGCAATGAAGATGGGAGCATCTTTGTTTAGACTCCACCAGGAAGGGCCATAACCATGGTCCTTCCCACGGTATAGGTGGCAGCAAAAAGCTGAAGAAGAGAAAGCCAGAAGTGCCTGGCTTTGGGTAGGGAAGGGGCAGGCAGATACCACCTCACTGGTTACACAGATGCACATTGGAGGGGAGTAAAACTGATCCTGTTTAGAAGGCATATGTGGGGTTGCAACGAAGCATCGTCCTTGGGTTAATACCGCGGACAGGGTGAATCTACACGCTAAGCATATCTGCACACACCCATGAGAAACTGAGGCGGGTGCGACAGGAGGCTCCAAATAGTCCAGCTGCTCCAGACCCCAGAGGGTCGCATGCTTTTCTCATCGGCAACCCCATGCGATGGGTTCTCGATAGCGCAGTGTCCTAAAAGGGAGCAGTCAGGGCACGGCCATGCAAGGTCGTCGGTCCGTTGTGCCGCGGTTTGACCGGCACTAGATGCCACTGCTGATGGCCCTGGGTAAAGACAGAGGGCAACAGCCGGCAGGGCTCCACATTCCCAATCCATGACCTTCTTCCTCCAGCAAAAGTTGCTTGCAGAGACCCTCGATTGCTGAGTGAGACACAAGCGCCAGGGCACCCCACTGCCAGGCACCACAGACGGGAAATCTCCAGGCCCCTTTTAAAACTGCTCTTACTCTCATATAATGGTCACATTCACAATTATTTTTTTTAAGGTAGCAAATGTATTTGGTAATGTCTGCGGAAACGTGACACCTTCCCGTGCAGGAGGGAGCGAGCCCGGAGCGCAACGTCAGCCAGGAATATGGAAACCAGATCCCCGGCCGAAGGATTCCAGTGGAAAGGAGGGTCCCCCTCTCGTTTTGTTTTGTCTGCTTCAGTCTTGGAGGAAATTGAGAGGAAGACTCGAAGTGGCTCAGCCAAAAACATTTCGGCTCTGCTTCAAGCTCAGAGCCTCTTATTTCTTGGATTCGAATCCTCCTGGACTCTCAATATGGTAAGCGGGGGGAAAATGGAAGTGCATGGAATAGGATTTCAAGTCCCGAAACCATGTGAGATCACCTGGAACCGGCTTACAGGAAACTTAAAACCCCTGGGGGGGAGGAACTGGCTGGCCCCAGCCCCGCACGGAGCAAAAGAGAATTCCAGCAGAAAACCCGAGCAGGCTCCACAACACAAAACCAGCTGCAAGAGGCCCCAAATCTAGCAAAGTGGGATTCACAGGTCCCCAAATGAGCTCCCTTGGATATTCCCAGGATCCAAACCGCATGGAATAGGTCAGAGACTTCCAAAGAGCTATGACAATTTACTCCAGGTGAGAATAGGACCCGCACACAACACATCTTGCTGTAGGCTTCATGGAGTGATTTAAGGTCCTGGTGCTCCCACTCTGGCCAGCTGCAAGGAGTGTAAAGCCCCCTCCAGCTAGACCTGCAGTTTAAGCACAGCTTCATCTTGTAAAGACTAAAAGGGGAGCAAGGAGGCCAGGCCTCAGTTCCCAGCTCAACTAATGGGAAGCCTGATCCAAGGGGTTGCAGCGGTGCCATCTTGCAGACAGATCTGGTTTCTGATGTGACCACTCACAGGAAACCCTCGGCAGCCGGGCAGGGGAACCGCCGAAACCAGCCTGAGACTTGTGAAGAGCCTCTGTGTCAAGCTGGCCTGCGTTGCATTGGACGTGCAAGTTTGGGGCAATCACTATAAATATTTGACACAGACCAATTAACTCTATTTTGGCTTCTGGTTATATTTACCATATGCTCTGTATTAGGCATAACAAGCACTGACAGCTGCCTAGAGAAAGATTTTTCCTCCCGGTGCCTGATCTCACGATTGCTTGATGCCATATCACCAGATCAACTGCCCCTACCTGCTACTTAGTAGGAGTGCAAGTCGTGGGAGATGCAACACATCTTCTGTCCTCTCCTCCCCTTGCGCACAAGACGGTGGCCTGGCTTCAGATCACAGCCGCATCGTTTCTGTGCAGGAAGATGCCAATGACTCTTTCTCCATGCTGCTAACATTTTTTTTCAGCCTCAACTCCTGCTCGTTTTCTCACCTCCGCAGCAGCTACATGGGAGGAAGTGCGGATTTCATTTTGGCAGAAGGCGCGCTCCATGAAACAGCAGTTGTTAGGAGCAGAAACTGGCCCAGTTCTGGTCACATTTCCAACCTAGGCAAGGAAAGAAGCATCAGGGTTTAGAAGAGAGAACAGGACACGTTGCCACAGTGAAGCAAACCTCCCCTCCATTAAGTCCTCCCCCAAGCACTGCCACACACACGATACGTCAAAGGAAGAACAAATGCAGGGAACCTCCCCAAGCAACTAGCTTATGGTGCCACACTGAACGCAAGAGCTATTGATCCATCAGATCTTGCAAACGGGCAGGTTTGCAGCCCAAAACTAGCTGGTCAAACACCAGAGGCCCACAGCTGCCCCTATGAGAACATCCTCCAGAGGACAGAAGAGTTGCTTTGGTTGATGGAAGTTCAGTGGTTTTCGCCTTTTTCATTTACGGGCCCCTAAAAAATTTCAAACAGAGGTGCGGACCCCTTTGGAAATTTTGACTGAAGGTGCAGACCCCGTTGAATTGTTAAGTGTGGGTCTTCACATACTTTTGTTTGATCTTAGTCTTCTTTGGCAGACCCCTTAGACGTAGTCTGCAGACCATAGGTTGGAAACCACTGATCTAGTTGATCGCTGTTATTATCAGCTCTATTTTCCCCGCTGTTTTATTTGAATATGTCAGTGCTTCAGCAGACACGCTCAGCCACCTGCCACCTGCTCTTTGGACTTCTGCCCTAAATGGCTCATAAAAGGGTTTGCTGACTATATTGGATCAATCATTATGCAAACATACGCTTCTCTCTGACTCCTGGGACGACTCCAACTGACCTTTAAGACTGCAGATGATATTCCTGCCTGGCAGAAGCCAACTTTTTCACTCAATGATTCTGCGAATTTTCATCTGAGTGTCTGCCTTATCACTCCTGGAGAGAGGCCCTAGAAAGGCTCTTGCTGAGCACTTTGTGGTCTATTTACAACAAGACAAGGAATAGGATCGTCAGGCGGGGATTTGACTGCACTGCAGCACTAATGCCATTGCCTTGGTTTCTCCCAGTCTTTGCTGGCACCCCTGGATCTATGAACTGCCTGGACAGCTTTTTGGCCGCCAGATCTCAGTGAGCTTTCTGGATCGTCTACTGGAAGTGCTCAAAAAACGATGTAACGCTTCTTTAGAGCTATATGGCCTCTGGATACCACCATAGTGGGCGGCATTAGGAAAACATCTTTGTGCCTTCTTTTGTTAGCCCTTTTTCAGAAGCATTAGGCTGGTCCCTCAGACCCTCTCTTCTTCGACATTCACATGCTACTTCTTTGCCTGACGTTCTCCACCATACTTACCATAACAACTCCTACCCATCTGACCATACAATGATAGAAAATGCGGGTTGGAAGGGACCGGTTGAGGGGGACCTCAGGAGGTCACATCTAGTCCAACCACCTGCTCAAAACAAGAGCGTCCCCAACTACATCATCCCAGCCAAGGCTTTGTCTAGCCAGGTCTTAAAAGCCTCCAAGGATGGAGATTTCACCACCTCTCTGGGTGACCTGCTCCAGTGTTTTTACTACACTCCTAGTGAGACAGTTTTTTCCTAATCTCTAACCTGAACTTCCCTTGCTGCAACATGAGACCATTGTTCCTTGGTCTGTCATCTGCCACCACTGAGATCGGTCCAGCTCCATCCTCTTGGGAACCACCCTGCGGGTAGTTGAAGGCTAATATTAAATCCCCTCAGTCTTCTCTCTTCTCCAAACTAAATAAGCCCAGTTCCCTTGAGAAACCATCCCCTGAGAAACAATCTACCTACCAAACTGCTGTGTGCCATGCAGATGACAGTGATCTGCAGGTGGCGGATGTGGTGCCGGGGGTTTCCAGAGCTATTAGCTAGAGGCTCATTCTTATGGGTGACAGGTTGTGAAGCTTCCTTGCCGGGGTGGCATTGGATGAAGTGACCTGGCGAGTGTTTCCCTATCCAAGCTGCCAGGCAGCTACTATAGCTTGAATTGTGGGCCCGCACTGCCAACTGAGACTGGATGCAGCTGTTCTGGGTGTGGAACGATGACTCTGAATTTGCAGCTGAGGAAGAGGAGGGATGTAACCACCAGAACACACAACCCCCCTGTTGTGAGCTAGGCACCGCTGTGCAGAAATGCATGCAAAAGAACCACAAATGAGGTGCAATTTTGGGATTATACCCTGCCATAGGCCAGCTGCTCACAGTGTGAGAGTATTTCCATGCCTGTGACACTTGGATCTCGCTCATCTCCAGGCCTGAGTGCTCGGCTGCAGCATCGTCTTAATTACAGTGTCTGGTACAGAGACTCCACTCAGCGGCATTTACAACTTAATGGGAGCAGGGCTGAAAATAAGCCTCTGTGCAGGTGCCTCGGTGCACCACCTTTTGCCTGGCCACTCTCTCATCTCACAGCTCAGCATGAGCTCACAGCCTACCATTAACTTTCAGTACCATGCTTCACACTCTGGTCCAGAGAGATTATTAGACGGTGTAAACCAGCATGGGGCAGATCCCTGTACTGGTGCAACTGGCAAACGTCCGTTCAAGTCAGTTGAACTACACCAGTTCCTGTGCTTCACCTGACATCTGCTTTCAGAGCCTTATTCTGTTTGGGGAACCACTGCCAGAGTGAAGCATGTCCGACAGACACCAAGGTGGTGGCCTCTGCTCTCATCTCATCCATCCTGGATGATCATAAATCTTCACCCACGAGGATACAGGGTAACGTGCTCTAGAGGCTCCAGCTTGTACAGGCTGCCGCAGCCTGGCTACAGGCTTACGCGTGCTACACAGGCAAACACCATCGCTCTCGCTCCCCGGAGACCCTACAGGGTTCCTGTTGCCTTGAACCTCTTCTGTGCCACCGACATGCTCTTGCCCTGAGCTATGAGCCAAGCTTGGTTGCTCCCAGACTTTGCCAGGCAGTCGGCAGCGGCCAGCTGCGGGCCATGCTCCTGCCTCTATCTCCTGAGGCTGTCGAAGTGACGTTCCTCCCTGTTACAGATGAAGCGAGGTTGGAAGATTAGACATGCGGCCTGGTCTGTTCTTGCTCAGCTGAGACGGGCCAGAGGTCCTGTGCAACTGAGATCCACAGCCCAGGGGCTGGCTTGGCCTGCCTGGTGTTGCTTCGCATGCTGTTGCTGGGGCTTTCCTCTCCAGCAGGGAACAGAGAACGACACTCCCTCGTGCTTCCCACGCTCCCTGGAGGTCTGTGCACCCCTGGAGAGGACTCCAAAGCCTTGGCCACACCCCATATTAGAGGTGTCCCTTGCTGAAGGCCTTGCTAAACCAGCCAACAGTCTAGGGTTTCAGGGTCATTTTGCAGCAAGGGTTCAGAAGTAGCCCTGGGGGGTTGCTGTGGCTGGGAGCTAATTAAGTGCAGATGAGACTTTTGGGCTTGACATCCTAGCAGAAAAAGGGCTTGTATTCAGAGGCTTTGTGAGTCTCTCTTTTCTCCCGAAACTTCCCGCTGTTGTTGGAGCTGGACCGCTAGGAAAACTGCAGTACACCGAGGCCTGGAGGCTGCCTGTGCTCTACTATCAAACTGCTTAGATCTGCTCATGGGACAAGACACCAGTCACCCTCAGGGCTCTGTCTATGTTGGCTCTCCTGCCAGAGCTGCCATCAACTCAGCTAAGCCACAGGGGGAAAGAGGGAGAAGGGGTTTTGGTACCAAGAATGAAGAGGGATTTGCAAAGGTGTGAAGGACATTCGGGTCCTCCCCTCCCATCCCAAAGAAAGACAAGTGCTTCACTCCCTTGAAAAGCCCTGTCCTACTCCAGAGATGAAGCTGTGCTTGCGGTGGGAGTTGTGAACAGTTGGAGACACTGTCCTGCAGGGCTCCTGGAAAGATATGGTGAATGTCTGTGTAACTGGAGGATAAAGTCCGTATGGCCTTAGCTCCAACCTAAGTGTCATGCGTCTTTGTAATCTCCAGCTAGCATCATACACCAGATTGAACAGAGACCCACACAACCACAGGCTATCTCTGCCAAAAGGGTGAAGGGGTCAAGGAAGGCACTTGAGCAAGGCCTCCAACTCAGCAACAAAGCCAGCACAAAGAGGCCCAGAACTGCAGGCAGCCTGGACCAAACCACTACCATGAGCCTAGCCTGCAACAGGGGGTGAGGACAGGCCAGGAAGGGGCTCCCCAGACAACAACACCAGATTTCCTAGACATTACAGCCGGAAGGGACCTCGGAAGATCATCGGGTCCAGCCCCCCGCCCCAGGGGCAGAAAGTCAGCTGGGGCTCAAAGGATCCCAGCAAGATAGGCGTCCAAATGTTGGCTTCTTCAAGTTGCCTCGCCACCTTGCTCCACTCAAAGAGAAGGAAAAGGTGGGGAAGGATGTATAATTTGGTAAAAGAGCAGAGGCTGCAACATCTTTCCCTAGCCCTTTTCCAAAGACCACTCTGCCTGGAAAGCACTGGGATGGAGGGCCACCCTGGGAAGCAGCTTCCAAAGCTTCCTCCCGGCTTCCAGCTTAGATCAGAAACCGGGGAGAAACAAGTTAATTCCCCGTGCTATACAGTGGACCTCAAGCAGAGGGCATTATTCTCCCCAGAAGCTTCACAGCTGCTCAGATGAAACAGTTCAGTCCAATTAAATCAGCACTGGATAAGTATTTCATGCCATACCACCATGAAGTTTTTGAGCAGACACAATTTCACTTACACAAGCAAGAGAAAGGTGAGTCAGTGGATGGTTTCACATAATAACTTTGTACAACCTCATCCGGCTCCATAACTACAGGGAGATGAATGAAGACATCCTCAAACACAGGCCCGGTGCAGCCAGCTATCCAAATCGGTCTTAGCCATGAACATAACCCTCAGGAATCAGGATATACAAGACAGATGCACCACCTCCATGCTATGTGCAGCAGCACTGCCATGAAATATGTCCCACCCACACAGATCAACTTCCCAAAGCCAGGCAAGGTAGCTGCCTTTGCTCAGCTCTTTATACCTCTTTGTCCCTGTGTCAGGTATGTTGAGGGTTCTTGGCTGGTTGCATCGCCTCACCTTATTTCTAGGATTTGGCATTGGGAGCGAGGGGACAGCAGCCTTGCCCCTGGGTGCAGCACACAGGCAGGGATAGACATGTCCCCAGGAGCAGCAGACTCCTCTCAGGAAGAGCACTGAAGGTCTTAGAAGCCAGAGACACAGGGAGGAAAATATGCATGGATGCCCAGAACAATACCCACCCAGGCCAGGACAAGCACTAAATGATCCAAGAAAGAAATGCTAGGATGAAGTAAAGGAAAGAAATATAACCAGCCCATGGTATGGCAAACCTCCTGAAAGGAAATGGCTTTGTCCTGCAAAGGATACCGCATGCAGGAAATGTCTAAAATCAGGATGTTGCACAGCAGTCTGCTGCTCTAAGCCCAGGATAATCACCCTCTTTAAAGAAGACACCCAATAAATACTAAGATTACACCTCTTGGAACCACAAGAGATAATCCAAAAGAACCATCACTGGCTACCACAATTTTCTTGGAAAAAAACAGGTTTCAGAATAGGTACAGGTGATGGTATAATTGATTCCAGAATCACTTTTACCAGAGAATGAAAGCATGAACACTTCAAGAGCCAAAAGAGGTACTGGAAAGCCCAGAATAGACCCTATTAAATGTGAAAGGCAAAAAAAAAAAAAAAAGTGGCCACTCTAAAACACAGATAATTTTGTTCTCCTAACCTCAAGGGATCTATGCCGTAGATGTTCTGTGTGCTGGTATATGGGATGCCCCACAATCACAACCGGTCACGAAGATACAACTAGTGACCACGGACCTAGAGCTTGAGTTCTGGATACAGTTCCTCAAAGTTATCCTAAGGATTGGGGATGACAGGGGAAAATGCCATGCCAAATGCAAAGCTGTTGGCCCTATCCAGCCCCTGCAGGGCCTACCTTGCCTTGCTGTCCAGGGTGAAAGCAGCGCTCAACCACATGGCACAGGACAGCCATCTCTGCTGACTGGCCTGTAGACATGGGAGTGGTCCCAAGAACACATGGCAAGGTTTGGATCTGTCTAGGCCTTACTGAGTGCATTAAGCACGTCTTGACATGGGCGCCCATGCTCTGCCCACCTCCTGGGACAATTTAGCAAAGCAAAAATCTCCTCCAAATTGGATCTCCGGTCTGAGTCCTGCCAGATAGACTGGTTGCAGTACATACATTACTAATGGCTTTCATCACACTTCCAATCAACTCCCCATTGCCACATCATCTGCTCCCAAATGTTTCAAGAGGAAAATATTATAATGCTGAGAAGGTCTGAAAAGGGTTAGCTGATAAAGGAGCCATATCCTCATCTACCAGTCCCCTCCAAGTCCATGCGACCAGCATCTCTGTCCAGTTCAGGAAATGCTGAGGACAGCATTGAAAGTACCAATACTCATGAAAAGGTCAGGTTTCTATGCCAGATCTTAGATGAAACAGGAACCATACCAGATTCAGAGAGCATGCATTACCCAGATGCAAAGGGCATCCGAATGCCAGGGAAGTATATCACTTCATGGACATGCCGGCACCGTTGGATAAATTCTTTCCTCACCTGGGAAAGCCATAGCAAACTCTCCAGAGTCCACAAAACTCCTTGTCTTGAGGAGCTAAACAGAACCAGACATTCAGAAAGATGAAGAATGACCTGAGCACTTCAACAGTTTGGGCCCTGTAGCCACAGTTTCAGATGATGCCTCATCCTATGGAGGTAATGGCATTGTTTCAGGAACAATGCCCTGAACTGTTGTGTCCAGTAGCACCTATCTCACGTCTTGTCCATGTGAGATACAAAGCCCTAGCCACTATCTGGGGTTTTGAATATTTGGGGGACTTTCTAATAGGCCTAAAAAAAAAAAGGTGTGTTACTAGATGCTCTTCTAGGTTTAAAAAAAGACCTCCCCCCC